>NC_139674.1:7428791-7468791 GCF_951799395.1 Argentina silus
GGTACATTCGGTTCAATAGAGAAGAGAGAGAGACACCTTGCCACTGTACCACACCAGGAACAGACACACACACTTACTCACACAATCACAGAAAAGGACACAGACACAAAGACATGGACAGATACAGAAACTGACAGGCGCACGCACGCACACACACACACACACATGAGCGCACACACACACACACCACACACACATATGCATGTGAACACACACACACACACACGCAAACGCACACGCACACGCACACGCACACACACACACACACACACACACACACACACACACACACACACACACACACACACAAACAAAAGATACAGAGGCATCGGCAGAGACAAACAGACAAGGACAACCACACACACAAACACATAAACTAACAAACAAAAACAGACACACTGACCTAACCACACACTTACACACAGAGAGAGACAGTGTACCAAATTAGAAGCAGACAAAGAGAGCAGCTGTTTCCCGGGCCGCAGCCCAGTACATTGGCAATGAAAGTGATTAACACAGGACACTGGGGTACATTGGAAATCAAAACAGCCATTAAATATTAAAGGAGCTCTGAACTTACTCAACATAGTAGCTGCCGTAAATAGGATCATCGATTTTCTCCCAGCCGTACGGAAGCTCTGTGAAAACACAGCCACAGAAGACTTATTACTCAACGAGCCTGGGACGGCATATTGATCGGCAAACAAAATCTCTCTCCACCAAAGTTGATTAGGACATCATTGCATTGTCGTTCATTAGCGAGGGATGGATGTTGTCATAACAACAATCATTGACTGGGAGTCAATCTGAGTAGAAACCATGAATGCTGCTGTTCTGATTGAACAATGTGTGTGATAGGCCCCTAGACTTGCAAACATTGTGAAAACAGTCTGACAAACCCCTGTGTTGACTAGGAACTTCAAAAGAATTATTTTTCCGCCAAGTGTTGCCTAACAACATTTTCGACACATTTAAAATGGTCAGTTCACTAAAGGTAATTTATTCAAGCGTTAGATGCTTCTGGCTGCTTCTGAGGTAGTGAGCCAGAAGGTTACTATTTCACCACAGGGCTACAGGCGTTGTCTCAAATGACAACAAACCCAACATTTATATATATATCCTCCTGTTGTTTCACCGTTGTTGTTGTAGCCACATAAACCGAAGGACCCAGTTCGAGAACCCAGTTCTGGAGGCCAAGAGGAGAGTTCAGCATATATATATACACACACACACACACAGTACCAGTCAAAAGTTTGGACACACCTTGCCAAGAGTGTGCAAAGCTGTCATCAAAGCAAAAGGTGGCTACTTTGAAGAATCTAAAATATAAACCATATTCTGGTTTGTTTAACACTTTTTTGTTTACTACATAATTCCATATGTGTTCCTTCATAGTTTTGATGTCTTCAATATTAATCTACAATGTAGAAAATAATAGAAAATAAAGAAAAACCATTGAATGAGAAGGTGTGTCCAAACTTTTGACTGGTACTATATATATATAAACAACTAGTGGTTGAATTTGGATGTCTTGAAATATTCATACGCTCTATCATTTCCATCTTGTAAATATTCAGTTGTGATGCGAGGACTTTGCATAAGATTAGGAGATTTAACTGGAGCAACGTACATAGCTGCTGGGCATCCAACCCACTCAATATCAACTGTAACACGTTCCTATACTTCAGTCTGAGCGTGTCTCCAAATAGACTGACTGCAGATCAAACACATTAACTCTCGACTGGTCCAGCAAAACAACTATTGTAACTGATCTTGATCTGAGCTCAGTATTTCAAAAACGTTTAATCTGAATCCAGAATGATCCAGATTCTTTTTTTTTTTTTGCTATGCAGGATCAAATTGAGCTGGCTGATTTCCCCTACACAAGTCAACGCCAGATAAGATCTGATCCTGGATAGCTAAAAAGCTAAATCTAGATCATTCTAATTGAGATTTCAAAGTTGAAATACTGGGTCCAGAACGTAAAACATCCTAACGTCCATCACGTCCCAACAATACTGCAGGTGTTCAACACATTGTAGATCTGCAGGAATAGTATATGATACCACATAAGCAACCACGTACCACAGATCGGGTATGAGTGGTGAAAGACCTGTTTTGATGCAACACTGATGTCTTACTCATGTGGATAGGTGGGGAGCAGTATGGAGGACAAGGGCGAGGCATCCCTGGGCCAGAGCTGAGTCACTCAGGTCATTAGTCAAGCCTCCACTCCTTTTACATCTCCATCAGATGTTGTTTGAACTAACCTCTCTCTCTCTCTCTCTCTCTCTCTCTCTCTCTCTCTCTTTCTCGCCAAGGGGGACGATGCACTGTCAGTTCAGCACTCTGCTTTTGTTCTTTCTGATCAAAGCCCGTCTTCAAAACACTGACCTGGTCATCATTCATGTTTGACAGGATTTTTGGACTCTCTCCTCCCTCCTCCCTGTAACTCTGTCCAGGGGGGGGGGACTGTGCCATTGAACCATTGACTTAGCCTGATCCCATATGAAGCTTTGGGGCAGTGTGGCTGTGTTGTGCTGGGGAAGACTGAGAGCTTCTCTGATTAGAGACAGTGTTGGGCTCATCAGGATGAGAGGAGATAATACAGCCTAATCAGAAACAATATCAGTCACAATGGCTCTAATACGCCTCAGGGCCCCTCCTGGATGATTCATAACTAGGCCTGCCTCTGCTGTGCTGCTGCTGATACACACGCACGCACCCACGCACCCACACACACACACACACTCATACACGCGAGCACATATATGCATACACACAAAACACTTACAGTCACACACACACACCCACACACTGAGTATACCATACAATCATGCCATGCAATATTCACAATGTTTTTCTTTATCTCAAACAATCAGGGCTTCCGGAGACTGACACTGTGGCACTCATATGCTCATAATCTGCTCCATTGTGACACACACACACACACACACACACACACACACACACACACACACACACACACACACACACACACACCCACCCACCCACCCACCCACCCACCCACACACACACACACACACACCCACCCACCCACCCACCCACCCACCCACCACACTTCAAAAACAATGCATGCACACGCAAGTTACACTGTATGGCTCTTTCTCCCCCACACATGCTGTACATTAAACTTTCAGTAGGCACTTACTCTATTTCTCTTCTCTCTTTTTCACACACACACACACACACACACACACACACACACACACACACACACACACTGTACACAAAACATACTGTATACACACACACACACACACACACACACACACACACACACACACACACACACACACACACACACACACATGTAGTTGTGATTGATGTGTGAGTGTGCAGGGGTTGACATCCCAGGGGAATACCTCTCCTCTCTCAGTGTTGCGAGCTTCCTTAGCCCCATCTTCCCTCATTAAACATGAAAGAGGCTGTTTCATGTTCTCACCTCCACTGAGAAACACACACATAGAAAAACACAAGATCAAAGTCCTGCCATGTATTGCTGCTGCACACTCTGTAATGAAACGCCATTCTATTAAAACGTCCACCTGTGCAGATCCAGGCACGCCGGCTGTCTTAGCTATCAGCAGAGCCTCAGAGAGAGTGAGAGAGGGTGAGAGAGGGTGAGAGAGAGAGAGAGAGAGGGTGAGAGAGAGAGAGAGAGGAGGAGGCAGAGAAAGCGAGAGAGAGAGGGTTACACAACATCAAACTCCAGGCAGTCTAATTTTCTCCTTCCCCACTCTGTGAGTTTCCACCCCACTGTTTTTTTTGTGGGTAACAGCTCTCTCTGAGAACGCACACTAAAAGGAAATGCACTTAGCCTCTGTGACAACTAGTACCAGTGGCCGAGTGGAGATGCGTAGCACGCACACACACGCGCACAGACACGCGCACACACGCACACATACACACACAGTGAGTCGCCAGATGGCAGTGTGTATACTGTAAGAATGTATAAGTGCTGAACTCAAGAAGGCTCTCTCTCTGTTTTGTCCTCTGCCGGCCTCTGCTGCAGTCTACAACCCTGTCAGCAATGTGTGGAGTGATGAGGCCCTGGGACTGGGAAAGTGCTGCGGATTTTGTGTGTGTGTGTGTGTGTGTGTGTGTGCATGCATTTCTCTCAGCCTGCTGTGGTCACTTTGTCACTGTAACACTATGTGTACACTGTGGGGCTGACATTTCCTAACACTGTCAGTCTAAATGGGCCTGTGTGTGGAGGAACTGTCATGTCAGTGGGTGTGTTGCAGGTAGGTTTGCTCCTGAAGGGGCACCAAAGCCCTGTCATATCATCCTGTCATGTCATCTGGTATACATATGGTGCTAAGCTAGCTGTGGTGGTCCACCCAATCTCCGTAATGTTGACGTATGGAGGCTGGGCTGTTTGTTTGGGTTGCTATTCTTTCTCTCTCTCCATCTGTCTCTATCTCTCCCTCTCTCTGTATTGCTCCATCACACCATCAGGCCATGTCCTCTGCTCTCCTGTCCTCTCCAGTCCTCTCTTCTGCTCTCTGTTCTCCGCTCCTGTCCTCTCCTCTCCTGTCCTTTCCGGTCCACTCCTATCCTATCCTCTCTGGTCCTCTCCTCTCCTCTCCTCTCCTCTCCTCTCTGGTCCTCTCCTCTCCTCTCCTCTCTTCTCCTGTCATCTCTGGTCCTCTCTTCTCCTCTCCTCTCGGGTCCACTCCTATCCTTTCCTCTCCTTTCCTCTCCTCTCCTTTCCTTTCCTCTCCTCTCCTGTCCTTTCCTCTCCTCTCCTGTCCTGTCCTGTCCTGTACTGTACTGTCCTGTCCTCAGTCCAAGTCTCTCAATTTAAAGAGCGCGAAAGCAAAACACTTTAATATGCACTCTTACAGAAGGGACTTTTTGAAGTAAAGTTTCATGCTCGGTTGCTCATGCATATTTCATCCGCCCCTTTCTAATTTCGTCGGAGGAACAGGGTGGGAACCACAGCCATCAACCAGCACTGGGATTTACCCATGTTTGCCCCCTCTCTCCTCTCCTTTTCCTTTCCTCTCTTTCTCAGGGAGAAGTTGGCTGAAGTAAAACCAGGTCACCATCAGCACTTGTGGCTGTACTCTCTGTAATGTTCTCCCCTGTCTTCTCCATAAGCTGCTTCAGGTAGCTTAATGTGGTGGTAGCGCCACCATGCTGTGGGGAGGAACAATGGCATGCTGCTGGTACTGATGGGGAGATGGAGCACAGACGCCTACACACACACACTCACTCATGCACGCACGCACGCACACACGCACGCACGCACGCACGCACGCACGCACGCACGCACGCACGCACGCACGCACGCACGCACGCACGCACGCACGCACACACACACACACACACACACACACACACACACACACACACAGACAACAAAGAGGAAATCCATTTACCCCCTACATGACAACTTTATGACCAGCAGCCAAAGCTCGCACCAAACACACACGCAGCACACAACACACACACACACTACATGGAAGCCTGACTGTTCTCAGCTTCTTCCCCATTTCAGTTGAGAGGACAAGTTTATCAGAGCCGTATCAGTTACAGGTCTAAAGTCTTAAGGTGGAATAAATCCACAGCCAGAAGACAGCACAGATGAATGCACTCTGTCGGGGTTCTGTCTGTAGCACCACCTTAATGACTTTAACCCTGGTTCCAGTGGGGCTGGGCTGAGGGGCTGTTTGATGCCAGTGGATGCCAGGTTGCTAATTGGACAGAGTCCCATCCCGTCCCCCAGACACACCTGTAAACCTGTACTGACCTCTAACTGCACCCAACAACAGCCTCCCTAGGCAATGTGAACATGCTCAATTTGAGATGTACACTTTCGTAAAAGAGCGAGTCCCTGCCATGATATTTACCAAGGAGATGGAAGTAATAACTAACACAAGCCAGCAACAATATTTCCAGACAGCTAACCTGTGATTCATAATCCCACTGGAGCTCGACAATCAAGTGTTTACGTTGATAATAACTGACCTGTCATGTCACACAGCCATGGTAGCAATCAGCGGACAGCCGAAGTTGTTGATGAAAGGGAGCTTTACTTCTTTTGAGAAGGAGTTGGGTTTGTCAGAGGCAATGCTTTTCAAAGCTGCCGTAAGCTCTGTCCATATCCCCGTACAACAAAGGGTAAACAAATAAAAACAAGCTGCAGAGAAGAGCAGGTGAATTACGGAGACAGGGCGGACAATTACTTGATTTCTTTTCACTTTGGGATGTATAGAGAGGGGAGAGTCAGGGCGTTTGGGCGGGAAAGCTGGGATCGTTGCGGATGATTAGCTTTTAAGTGTGTCTGGAGTGGTAGCGAGCGTGACTGGGGTACTGAATCCCTCCTTCTCCTGTATGAGTGTGAAACTGAGGGGACAGGTACAAACACACACACGCACGCACACACACGCACACACACACACACACACACACACACACACACACACACGTCATCACAGGTTTGCTAATCATGACACATCCATACCTTGCCACGGGGATACTTCATCATAGTCAGATGCCAGGACACACTTACACACACATAGACATCATTCCATACAAAACACCCTACACACACACACACACACACACACACACACACACACACACACACACACACACACATTCACTGCGATGTCAAACTCTGCTCCATCATCCTCATCTCCAGTCTTCAGGCATCCTCTCACGGGGATGTTCTCAAAATACACCCATCAATCATCCAGCAGACAGCGGCCCTCTCCTCTCTCCTGCAGTCGACTCAAGGTGAAGGAGTGCACCGCGCCTTTTCCACTCTAATAACGCACCTGTCTCTCTCTGATAATACCTGCAGCGAGAGTGGAGCTGGTGTTTTGGTCAGTGTCCTCAGATAACTGCCAACACAACATGAACCCTAAGAGTGAGTGCGTTAACGTGTGACCATTTAAGTGCTACGATTTGGACAACCCGAAAATAATTTCAAATAACAGTGGCGATAGAGGACAGCGCTTCCAAAAACCAAACTCAAACCAAATGCCTGTGCCTCCACACTTCCAAGATAACTACTGCAGCAGCACAGCACACAGCAGAGGTGAAGAAATAAGCCCCTGATATATCCCCCCGGAGACTTTTGGGAGACAGGAGCGTGAGCCAACGCTAGCCGGTGAAAAACTATGATAACTTTGTCTCGCGCCGAGCCTCCGTTTTACATGACTGGAATGTAATTACGTCCCAGCCTCATCCCAGGCTTTCTCGGTAAGCCTCTGCCTTCTTCGGAAAGACGGTGAAACAATGTCAGACAGACGCTACACAAAGACACAAGGGGAGAAGCGACAGTCTAAAGCTTCAACTTTCAAAAGCTAAGCCCATAAAAGCCTAGATTCCTATCCATCACTCCACTATACCAGAACCAACCGTTCATTAATATACACTGTGCGTTGGACAGGATGCGTGTAGCGTCTCTGGATAGGACAGAACCACACTCTTGGAGTGATGAAATGCGTTGAAATAGTGACGACAGACAGCGTCAGATTTATGTTCTTTTCAGCGTATCAGGGGGATTCTCTCTGCTTCTTCTAGTGTACCTGAGGCAATGGGTGTAATACAGGTATGTGGAATGAGAAAAGAGGCAGGAGCAACTCTCAAAGGAGGAGGTCCGCCTCCTACGACACCCAGCATAATATTTGGGAGAGCAGGAAAACAAGCACTGTTTGATAGGAGAAGGAATGACAGAATTAAAACCAACAGCAGGCTTTGATTTGAAGCCTGTCCTACATTTGCCTCCCCTCAGTCCAAAACAAAAGAGGACTGCAAATTGAGAGAGATGGAGAGAGATGGAGAGCGATAGAGAGAGATGGAGAGAGATAGAGAGAGATGGAGAGAGTTATGTAAGGCACAGGAAGCCTATGATGATGAATGCTCCCTCCAATGGTGCTGACGGGCCTTTGAACTGGGGGAATCACTTACAAACATACAGACACCACACACACACACACACACACACACACACACACACACAGACACACAGACACAGACACAGACACAGACACAGACACAGACACACACACACACACTTTCCTGCATATTTAACAGATTGGTTGCCTGTGAATAACTATACGTGTGTGTGTGCATGTGTGTGTGTGTGTGTGTGTGTTTCTATTTGGTGTATGTGTCTGTGTGTGTGGCTCCCTCCATGCCCACAGCTCCATTTCTCCCTGTTGGTGGTCTTGCTGTCCTCCTCCCCACTGTCTGCAGTTCAGAGCCTGCTGAGACCCCTCCCTGTGATCTTGTTAGGGAGCATCAGAGCATAGGCCCAGACACACGCACGCACACGCACACACGCACGCACACAGACACACACACACACACACACACACACACACACACACACACACACACACACACACACACCCACACACCTCCCAATCAATATCCAATAAGCTCCTCTCCCTCACTCAGCTCTCAGGAGTGGCCTGCTGTCCTGCTGTCAGACAGAGGGCTTGGTGTGTGTGTGTGTGTGTGTGTGTGTGTGTATGTGTGTATACAGTATCTGTGTGTGGTGTGTGGGTGGCACTGAGCCCCCCAAGGTGGGACCCCCAGGGAGACCCCACTCTGCAAAGACCTGACGGTTCTCACTGGGGCGGTCTACACCGAATCAGTGAATGTCTTAGTTACATGATTGTATGACTAGCACAGGAGCTTTGAAGTTGAGGTTGCAGTATTTCTTACGCTGCCCAATGAGGACGAAAACTAGCATTGATTGGACAGCAACACAGCTGGTTTAGCCAGTCAAATTTCATACGAAACTAAACAGGTGCTCACCCTACCACCGTGTATACAAGGCAGTGCATGTAACTACCTCTAAAAGTAGCCAGGAATTATAAAAGCCAACGGATCATTGTTTGTAAAGCAGATTGTAATGCCAATGAAAGCAAAGGGCAGAGGAATGTTTTTTCTGATGTGACGGCACTATTTCAGGTGATGCAGGTCGCGCTTCAATGATGCCAGCAGTCAAAAGACGATGTCCCCTGAGTCAACGATAACTGGATGGTCCCGCCAACGAGATCAATATTAATCTCCTCCACATGCATCAGATCTGCCCTCACATGATGGAACAGGGAATGTCCTTAGTGAATAATAGGATTTGGAGGCACTCAGATGAAAGATAAAATATATTTCCACTAATTCCTCTAGGAGAAGCTCTTTGTTTCTACCTCATTTTCATAATCTTCCAAATCCAAATCCTTTGGTAAAGGGTTAGGATGCTTTATTCCAAATGTGTCTTACATTTCCCCTTGTCATCTACAATGACACTGTACTGTATGTGTGTTTGTGTGCATGTGTGTTTGTGTGCGTGTGTGGGTACAGTATGCATGTGCGTGTATGTACATGTATGTGGATGTATGTATGTGTGTGTGTGTGTGTGTGTGTGTGTGTGTGTGTGTGTGTGTGTGTGTCTGTATAAATTAAGGGGCAGGTGGGTTAGAAGTGTTTATTTTTTTCTTTAGAAACAGCTGGCCGTGTGATAAAGTGTTTATCTGGCAGACACGATTGTCTTAGCTGGGCTCAGCTAGAACGACTCTCCACACAAATGAGCTCTCATTTCTCACCCGCTGTCTCTGGGCTGATCGGAGCTTCATTCCCTTCCTTCACACGCCGCCCCAACCAACGCAGCTATCGCCCTGTCTATTACTCAAGGTATAAATCTCACCCAGACAGACACACACACACACACACACACACACACACACACACACAAAGAGAGACAGAGAGGGGAGAGGGGAGAGGGGGAAGAAAGATAGAAAGGGGGATAGAGAATGGATGAGAGAGAGAGAGAGGGAGGGAGCGAGGGAGACATTATGAGGGATTGGATGGAGTGGAGAGATAGAAAGTGAATGTGCCGAAAAAGGTTCTATCAATGACGAAGATCACTAAAAAGCACTTGGCTGGTTGAGATCAATGAGATGTGACAGTTCATCTTCAGAGAGAGAAAAATGGTCTCGGAGGATGTGAGATACAAAGTAGTATAAAAAATGCAAAGTCATTCCATTCTTCACCTCACGCGCACACACATACACACGCAGAAGGGAGGAGGATGACATTTAGCCGTTTAGTGTGTGTGTGTGTGTGTGTGTGTGTGCATGTGTGTGTGTTTGTGTGTGTGTGTGTGTGTGTGTGTGTGTATGTGTGTGTGCGTGCGTGCATACATGTGTGTGTGTGTGTGTCTATGCCGTTGTGGTTCATGGCTCTCTGCTCCCAGTAGGGGATAAAGGGCTCTCTGTTAGCCAGCCCTAAGGATCCCCCTGCTGGGAGGCCATAGCCAGCCCACGCCTCTGGACCTCCAGTGTTCCCACAGAGCAGCACAGGGGACAGACTACCACAGCTACAGGGGCTCCCCCTACTACACAGCAGCATCTCACACCACACAGACAGATACCATAACCCATGCTTAGACACAGCTACAGTCCCTGTCAACACACGTGGACCAAAGAAAGGACCAAAAGAGACCACCGGCCTTTTACAGTGAATGTCCATGATGTTTGTCCATACTACTGGTATACCTTTCCATCACTACAGTCTAGAGGCCCCCCCATGAGATGAATAGATGCTGATGATTGCACCTTAAAGGAATACACCAACTCAGTCTGCGAGAGCAACAAAATCAAAGATGGAGGGAGAGAGAGAGAGAAGGAGGTGGAACTCACCGTCCTCTTTGCATTCTTCCGGTGGCTTCGCTTTCTTCGCCAGCCGCGGGTCGAGCCACGACGTCGTCTTGGTGTTGTGGCTGGTGAAGAGAGGAACGAGAGAGAAAGAGACAGAGACAGAGAGAGAGGGAAGGAGGGAGGGAGGGAGGGAGGAAGGGAGGGAGGAAGATTCTCAATTGAGCCAGAGCATCATTTTAGAAAGAAAGAGACATTTCCTAGTGTGCCCACCCCTTAACGGACGAGAGAGAGAAACAAAAAAAAGCTTGAGGTTAACAAAATGGCAATCGATACTTTTAATTTGCTCACTGTTTCTCATTAGTCGGGGAAGGTGAAAAAGAGAGAGAGAGAGAGAGAGAGAGAGAGAGAGCGGTAGAGATAGAGAGAGAGCGACAGAGATAGATAGAGAGAGAGAGAGAGAGAGCGAGAGAGAGAGGGAGAGAGCGGTAGAGATAGAGAGAGAGTGACAGAGAGAGAGAGAGAGAGAGCGGTAGAGACAGAGAGAGAGCGACAGAGATAGAGAGAGAGAGAGAGAGAGAGAGAGAGAGAGAGCGAGAGAGAGAGAGAGAGAGCGGTAGAGATAGAGAGAGAGTGACAGAGAGAGAGAGAGAGAGAGCGGTAGAGACAGAGAGAGAGCGACAGAGATAGAGAGAGAGAGAGAGAGAGAGAGAGAGAGAGAGAGAGAGAGAGAGAGAGAGAGAGAGAGCGACAGAGAGAGAGAGAGAGAGCGGTAGAGATAGAGAGAGAGCGACAGAGAGAGAGAGAGAGGGGGGGGGGGGGGTGCGTGAGTGAGTGAGTGATAGAGGGGAACAGCTGTGGGCTTGGCAGATTCGGCACCGCGGGCAGAAAACTGGACTCAGATCAGATAAGAGGGGGTGCCAAGGAAACTTCAATGGATCTCTTTAGCTCTTCTGAGGACACAACGGCCTCCCTTCAAGATGATGACAGGACAGGAGGGGGAAGAAAGGGGGGAGGAGAGGGGGAGGGGGGAAGATAGATAGGGACAACGTGCCTACAGTAAAGCAAGGGTGCGACCCTGAAAAAATTATCCAAGTGGACACAGTTCCTCAGAATGTCTCTATGAGTTTATTTCTCCTCCTCTCTTTCTTTCCCCCCACTCCCTCCCTCCCTCCCTCCCTCCCTCCTCCTTTTGACTTTCTCTTCCTACTCCCTCTCTCTCTATCTCTTCCTCCCTCTCTATTCCCGCCCCGCTCATTTTCCCCTCTCACTCCCCCTCCCTTCCCTTTATCTCTCCTTTGGACTCTCTCCCTCTCTTTCTTCTCACCCCTTCTCCATTCACCTCTCTTTCCCTCCCTCTCCCCCACAGGCTCTCTCTGAGGATTCTGGGGAAACAAATTGATCTAATCTGGAGCCAAATCAAAGAGAACCATCGCCCACCCCCCCTTTGGGATCAGATGTTGCTTTCATTTGGCATTGCATCATTGACTTCCCCCCAAAAATTCAAGCTACAAATTTGGGGTGGGGGGAGGGGGGGGGGGTGGGGGGGGGGAGGAGGCTACATGCATTAGCGCAACGTAGCGGTTGATGAGTGCAGGAGCACCAGGGCTGGCTGTTCACAGGGGAGACTTATGGAGACTAGTCTGCAGTGATTGAGGGGGGGGGGATTGACGTCTGCCTCTGTGGAGAATGAAACCTGAGACTCCTGGCTGGCTGGCTCGCTGACAACAACATTAAATCTGCTAAATTGTTCTCATTTGTTGGCGTTGCATCTTTGGTTGTCGTTCCATGGTGTTTTTCTACAACTATACAAAGGTGTTCCTCAGAGGATAAGACAATGTTCCTGTCATAGACATTTGGATGAGTGTTAGTTAACACACACACACACACACACACACACACACACACACACACACACACACACACACACACACAATGAGAAAATATGTAAGAAAGACAACTTACCTCTACTGCTATAAAGCTGCACTAAAAGTCTAACAAGCCCAATGATTTGCACCTCTTGTGCAAAACAACTCTGGTACAAGAAAGCTCCTTAAATGCTTGGGCAACTTTACCTTCGTTTCTCAGTGGCAGAACAATGCATTGCAAAGCACCTCTAAATCTCATTACAACAACACTCCAACGATCTGCTGTGCCACTGTGTGTGTGTGTGTGTGTGTGTGTGTGTGTGCGTCTGTGTGTGTGGGGGGTATTGTACTGCTTGAAGCGTGACGATACTTACTCAATAAAGTACACCTCTCCCTTCTCCGTGTAGGCCATCTCCCAGTTGTCTGGCAGGGGTCCCAGCTCATCGTTCTCGTCGGGCTTGGGAGGACACTTGGGGAAATCTCCGCCCTCTTCTTTGGGAGCCTCGGGGAAGGGGGGGAGGAAGGTGGGGGTCTCGGGTGGGCCGGCCTGGGCCGGGATGTCCCCCGAGGCGTCCGTGCTCTTGTCCTCATGCTCGCTGGACTCTGAGGAAGGAGAAGGACAGGTGGGGGAGTCAGGAGAAGTCATTACCACCGAGGGAATGAGAGAAGGAGTAGGGACAGAGGGACCGTGTGATTGGATGCCTGGACGAGAAGAGATGGAACGGGAGCAAAAAAAGGTAAGAGGGAGAGGATTAGAAATAGGTAGAAGGAGGGTGGCGTTGACACCGAGATAGAGAGGAGAGAGGAGAGAGTGATTGAGATAGAGAGGGAAAGAGACAGAGAGAGTAAAAGCGAAGAGGCGCATGGCGTGGCGAGAGGCTGGGGAGATAGAGAGAGAGAGAGAGAGAGAGAGAGAGAATGAGAGTGAGAGAGAAAGAGAGAGAGAGAGAGCGAGCGAGAGAGCGAGGCGCTGGCTGATGTGTCCTAGTTTGAGTTGTGGCGAATTTGGAGGCCCCAGAGGAGAGGTGCTGGAGGCAGCGGGAGGGAGAGTTAATCTATTAGAGAGAGAGAGAGGGGGGGGGGGAGAGGGAGGGATAAGAGAGATAGAGAGATAGAGAGAGCGAGAGAGCTATCTGCTCAGATCACATGGCCTGTTCTATCGATTTCTCTCTCCTCCAGTCTGGTTACACACTGTCTGACGAGCTGCAGAAAAGTGCACCTGAGAACTGCTGTGAGCACCAAGTTAATGGCTCGATCTACACTGTGATGATCCCAACGATGGGAACAATGGTTGGTGTTTTTACTGTGTTCATCATCGGTCTCAAAGTGCTTTCAATTGTATGGAGGGAAACGTCACGTCTATGCAAACTGCTGGGGTGATAGATAAGACACTGGCAGCTAACAAACGGTCATGTATTGTCAGAATATCCAAATAATGTCATGTCCAGAACATCCAAATAAGTCATGGTGATTTGAATGAATGTGATATACATGCAGTATGGGTTGCCCTCGCAGGTCGGATGTCAGAAACACTGTGTGTCTCTGCTCCGAGGTTAGAGTAATGTCTCTGATCTGGATTGCATTAATCCAGTACATCTGTTTAGTAGAATGCCACGGTTGATTAGACCCCCCCCCCCCACACACACACACCCACAGGCTCCATGGGACAGAGACTACATGGGAATCTAATGAGATACAGTATGGGGGATATATACTGTATGATGGTACTGTATTCTATGGAAGTACGGGAGTATATATGCAGGGATTCTATGGGAGTATGGGGGTACATATGAGGGTATTCTATGGGAGTATGGGGGTACATATGAGGGTATTCTATGGGAGTATGGGGGTACAGTGTATCCTGTAAGGGGGTATTCTAGAGGAGTATGGGGTTATTATATTCGACATAGAGTAGATTACATTCAGTGTAGAATGGATGGCCTCCATTGTGTTCTATTAGGAATAGCATATGTAGGGTGGGTATCCTATCGTTGACCACAGCTCTGTACAAGGAGGAAGTAAATGGCCTGTACATTATATTGTGTAGAGTACTGTTGTGGTTTCAGTCTCATAGTGTTTGCTTCACAGTTATGTTTATTACCAGTTGCTAAGCTATCGCCGCAACAGAACCTGGTTGCTATGAGGTAACCCTTGATGATAGACAGTTTCTACGTCATCGGCATCTAGCAGATCTGAGGGACAATGCATGTCTGGCTGTCAAGATGTGAGGTCGCCCACTGCGGCGGTGACCCCGTTGTCATTACACCGCCCTATTGGCTCCCAGCGATGTGGCAATGTTCTCGGAGGGCCCGCCGGGTCTGACCTGGGGTGACGGCCACACCGTTGCCGTTGACGACGGGCCTCTCTTCCTCCTCCTCCTCGGGGGGGTCGATGCCGGCCTTCTCCATGTTGCTCACTGACTTGTTCCGTTTCCTCTTCCCCTCGGAACTGGGTCGTGCGCCCGGAAGGAGCTGGTCTGTTACATTTAGCAGCAGGCTGGGACTGGGCTCGGCAGGGGGCTTGGGGGTGCCGTAATAGTTATCTGCAAACAGAGGACGGACACACACACACACACACACACACATAAATCATAGTCAAATCATATTCACCGGAAGAGCAACATGCCTGTTCCTGTGCTTTTGTAAACATGTTCTTCCTGTGGTAATGCATTAAAAATAACATTTACTTTGTCTCCCACTTGTAACAAGTTAATATTCAAGCATCTGGATCACAGGGGAGAAGATTGCACAATTGGAAACATTAAATGGAAATGGTCTCTTTCAAGGGAAATCTATTTTATGATTACATATTGAGCAGGAGATAGAGAGAGATGAAGGCAGATTATGTCATTCAGGAAGAGTGAGGTGAGTTGACATCCTCTTGTGTTTGATACCATTCCTCATTCCGTTCCATGAATTACAATAATGATAATGCATTTATTTTGTAAAGCACTTTTCTCAGTACTCAAAGACACTACATTCCATGGAGAGAACAAGATTAGATAGATAAATAAAAAGTAAAACAAAAGTACAGTCAGTAAAAACAACAATAAAAATTGTTAAAGATTAAAAGCAAGTTTTTTTAAAAAACTTTGAGGGATCATTTGAAGGAGGATGAGCCCATCCTCTGATTTCTAACTCCACCAGCCTCCATTGGCAAACACACACAGTCCTATTTGCCTATACTGTATACAGAACAACAATAGCTGTCTCCTCAGACATGTTAACCCTTGTGAATGTTTCTGTCCTATCTGATGCACATCAATCACTCACCAAACCATGCAGAAATTCTTAGTGAGAGAGAGAGAGAGAGAGAGAGGGAGAGAGAGAGAGAGAGAGAGAGAGAGAGAGAGAGAGGCTATAGTATAACTAAGTAAATAACCATGTCTATCTCTCAGAGCTCTTAGCTCTGTGTGGTCGGCCCTGGCCTGCCTCCTTTGGGCGGAGCCCGCCGGCTCCCAGCATGCCGAGCGTTTCTTGCTTCGCACCCAGACGCTCCCCAGGGCTCCTCCTCTCCGCCGGTTTCACACATCGCCCACTCTGATCCTGCCGCCCCCCGAGCCTACTCACAGGAACACTGTCTGCCAAAGCCACGCCACATGCTAGTAGTTACAGCCCAGCCGTGGATGCAGTGCTGGTAGCTACACCTCGACACAACCTGGCCTAGTCTTAAGACAGCAGCAGATGTCCTTGTTTAGCTCATGGGAGATCTGATGGAGTGTGTATATGTGAGTGCTGTGTAATCACAGCGTGTAAAAAAAAAAAGAATAAAAAAAATACTGGGAGATTTTGTGTTTACTGCCTGTGCTGAGCCCCAGTCCCCCGAGGCGCTCTGCCTCTCGGCTGGAGATCAGGCATGGAGAGGTTGTCTAGTGGAGCACTGTAAAGATTAGCCTGCACTGGGATATCGCTTCAGTGGTGCTGGTGCTGCTGCGGAGTGCTACAAGAGGAGGAACCAGACACCAAAAGATGCAGGAATATCCACAGAGATTACTCTAATACTGAGGATGAGTATTAAAAATTAACCCCCAACATGGATGCTGTAGACAGTTTTAGGACCCAGGAGAATAGCTTTGGAGAGATTAAAGACGTCTGGAATCTCTGGGTATTTGCTGTATGAGAAAAAGGCCCTCTGAAATTACTTGTTCACATTTTTGAGTGCGTAATGACTCCGATGAAATGCGGAGAACATCTCTGTAAAGAGCTTGTTGAACTGTGGGGATTAGAATCACAGACAGACCACGTAGACGTTCACACTGCTGCCTAGGCATCATCAGACTCCAAAGACCGAAATCCGTTCAAAAAAATCATACAAAAAACTGCCAGTGTTGCGCTGCAAACCTGAACTTAAATAACCTCGGGTAGAATAGAGAACGGTATCATTCAGACGTGTAGCACATCCATAAAACACTCCCTGCATGACCTTATCAAGCAAGGGGCTTACAACGGGAGATACAGAGCATGGATGACAACAAAAAATCAACAAAAAATCATGAGAGTGCTCATGTTGGACAAGCTAAGGCATTGTCTCTTCTATTCATTTTCTCCCATTGAATCTTACTGTACTCATTATGACCCTAAAAGCTGACACGTTGTAGGTAACTTTTTTCGCCCTCCTCACATCTAATTTCTCTTGGCAACAGCAATCTCCCTATCTGCCTCTCTCTCTCTCTCTCTCTGTCCCTCTCTCTCTCCCTCCCTCTCTCTCTCTCTCTATCTGCCTCTGTCTTTCTCTCTCTCTCTCTCTCTCCCTCTCTCTCTCTCTCTCTCTCTCTCTCTCAATCCTCTAATTGAGCATTACATATTAAAAACGTAAATGATGGTGGTGCAGCCACCCAGCAGGAGAGCTCTCACTGCAGAAAGTGATACACGGCTCCCATCGCCGGCAAAATCTAACACCGCTTCTGGCAACCAACCGTTAAATTGACCGTCTGCAATTTATTTCTCTGCAGTGACAGGCACGGAGAGCAGGGTGCAGGAGGTGCGCTAAGTTGAAGGAGCTGACATAGAGTTAATTCACCAGCTACCCTCTGTGTGGAGTCAGTCCCCATCATCTACGAGAGTCAGAGCGGTGGAGCTGGTGCTTCGGAGAGCGACTCAGACCTGGGCAAATGGAGGATCGAGGGAGCCTTTTCCTCCGCCACAATTATCCACCCTTTCCCAAAAGTAAAAATGCCTAGGATTTGTGTAACCATAAACTCTTACACCAATCCTGTGCTTTTAAATCAATGGATGGGTAGTGGAACAGTGCACACTTCAGGGAAAAAGGAAGGAAAATTGGCATGGAGGGTTTCTGTTGGTTTTGGAGAGGCTTCTCAGAGGGGAGGCCACATGGAGAAGATAACAATAGCTGAGCAGAGCTCTCTCTGGCAGTGTAAGTGTGTTCTCTGTCAGATAGAGGCTGCTGTTCTGTGAAATGTGTTTCTGAACGTCCTTGGGTCAGAGTGATGTCTGAGAGCTGTCTGAAAGCACAAGACTGATCGTACCTCAGTTTGAGGGAAGGGAGAAAGGGACATATAAACCGCAAACATACTTAAATTACATATATATACCACAGCATCACTCTTTCCTTTAAGGGTAAATCAACAGTTTGTACAGAAAAACACACACAGTACACAAAACGATATCAAGTGAGTTAGAAGGTTACGAACAAAGAGGATGATATAGGTGCAAGATAGGCAACACAGTTTGACACAAAGCTTGCTCTTCTCACCTTCATACGTTCCACTCTCTAATAAGGCTCCACTTTTCTCCAATTCCATAAACCGGTCAACAGTCACAAAGCTGTAGTCCACCCCGGGGACCTCTCCTTCCTTGGGCTGCCTGGTTGTGCCTACAGGAGAGAGACGACAGAGAGAAGGACAGTTAGAATGCTGCAGCTTAGAAGACATGGTCCCCCCATTAGATGAGTACTTGGAATCAGCTTCAGTGTCTCACCAAGGACCTAACAGAGCAGAACAGTTGCCTGGGGACACGTTGACCCGAAAATCAGAGGTATTCATGATCAGGTCTCTCTTCACTCTGGGTAAAAAAGGAATACTTGAGTGGTTCCTTTAGAATGAAACCATGACTCCTTTACTAGGTAACATTAGAGGAGGTTTTCAGCTGAGTGATGCAACTTTGACGAGGATGAGAGAAATACAGTCGGTCTGCATACAGCACGTCAAGGACTCTCAGCCAAAGGGCCTCTACATCGTCGCTTCAAATGACTACCATCTAGGTGCTCGATGCTTGAGAGAGCAGAGCAGGCCTGCTAATGATAGCATAATGATAGTACAATATGATGGCTTAATTCACAACTCATGCTCTATTGAGCATCAGTCTATTCAGCATAGGAATTGTTTATGGCATCGCGGCACTTGGCAGTTTGTGTTGGAGAGTTTCTGAAGTGCAAATGAATTTCTAAAGACCCCACATACTGTAGCCTAGTGCGCTAATTAGGCTGTTATCAGCTTCGCAGGTTAGACTAATTGATGCTGGCCATGATAGCACAGAGGTATCCCACAACGGAGGTGCTAAAGAGCTTTGCACATCGAAGGCAGCATGTCAACACCCACAAGCTTCAGTAAAGCCTGGCCCATGGCAGACCTTGGTGCCGGAGGTTCTTGTGATACATGCAGCCTGTATGGTGAGAGGGGAACCAGGTGAGCTGATGAAACACAATAGCCATTTTTTCAACAGTGCCAGTACATGCTGAGGCTTACTAGCAGCCAGCTCGTGCTCAAGGCCCGGTGCTTCGGAAAGCTGGCTATTGACTACACTATCACCTGTGACATGACCAGACTGGGCCTTTATGCCTCTCAAAGAGCCAGTGGCTACCAAGTTCAGTCAATGCCACTGTTGTTCATGTATTCCTCTGAAAATGATTGGGGCATGACAGAATGGGCAAATTCAGTGTGAGTTTGATCAGTTATCAACATTGCTGGGATCTTTTTTTTCCTTTCCAGATTAAATGTCTGATCACATGATGACACCGGAGCCCTGTAGCTACACCTCACGGCCCACGGCCTCGGCCTGAAGACCTGAGCACTTATCACCTGTCACATATCGTCACGATGTGACAATGGTGACAGGGCATGTCGAGATTGGTGCGAATTGAATCCCTCCACTCAATTCTACCCCGAACGAAGCAAGACACTGTTTTCTTCAGCGAGTAGATTTTGGATAGCGCTGCCTTATCTCTCAACGCTGCTCAAGGCTGTCCAAGCATGAAATAAAGTAATGAAAAGAAAATGAATCCACCAAGGCCATTAAAATGCTTGCCAACATTGTCTTAGAGCTCAATTTGTTGATTAAACAGTCCTTAAATGGGAAAAGCAAACCACTCAGGATGTTGTGATCCTGTGGTTGATCATCTTTGTACACAGACATTGTGAGAGTTCTTGTTTACGTATGTACTATAATAAAGGCACATTGATACTTCCATCTTTTTGCTACTATGCCACTGCCTTGAACATTATTATTGTTTTTGCTATGAACAAGCCTCCTTCACCAACCTTTTTTTGCTTTTCCTGGAAAAGCAGAAGCCTCTCTCCAAGTTCAGCACAGTATCAACAACAAACCATGTGGCTATTTATCAAAACATGCATACTGGGAGAATTCTTCCAGAGGAAGATGATGGTTGAGAGAGGAACAGCAGGAACACACAGGAACAGCAAGGTGTGTGTGTGTTCCCTGGCATCTCCACCACTACATGTCACCCCCACCTCCCCTGACAACCCTACCCCCTGCTGTTCCTCTCTCTCAACCGTCTTCCCCTCTGAAAGAATTGTGTGTGTGTGTGTGTGTGCTGCCTGGCTCTACCACAACATGTCACCCCCACCCCCTGCTGTTCCTCTCCCTCAACCTTTATCCCCTCAGACAATTCTGTGTGTGTGTGTGTGTGTGTTTGTGTGTTCCCTGGCAGCTCTACCACGACATGTGTGTGTTTGTGTGATAGAGTGTGGCACCTCCAATGGTGAGGTCCCTGACACCGACTGCATGGGCCTAGCGTAGCAGTCACAGACTACACACACCGACATCGCTTCAGGACGAGCGACACACACACACTTCAAAGAAGACCTTTGATGACTGGGAGCTATAATTAGCAGCATCTTCCAGTGGAGGCTTCTAGATGGTGACAGTTTCCAACAGGAGCAAGGCTCGACAACGTTCCTCCATTAAATCTTT
Organism: Argentina silus; assembly: GCF_951799395.1. Classification (NCBI taxonomy): domain Eukaryota; kingdom Metazoa; phylum Chordata; class Actinopteri; order Argentiniformes; family Argentinidae; genus Argentina; species Argentina silus. Next base: position 7,449,468 of record NC_139674.1, read on the forward strand.
CTGGAGAACAGTTGAAAACGGTTTTCTACACTTTAGTGTTCTGGGTCATCTTGTGCATTTGATAAAGCTGGAACACCATTATGGGCAGGAAGAAATGTAGCCACTTACGCTCAGTGGGATAAAGTATTCAAGAACACTTTCAGGAAAACTTCTAAGAAAGCTATATATACACCGAATTCACAATGCCCCGTTGCTGCACATTGCAAAAAACATTAGGCCTAAATACTTAATTCATCAAAATGACAGTGGCTTTACCCCTACTGAGGAATTTGCAAGGCTATTTCCCATGGGTTATTTCTGGGCCTGGGGCTTCTCTATACATGTTTCATTAAAACTGTGTGTTGTTAATACTTTCCATTACTGTATGTTCAACAAACATCCTGTTTATCAATCTTCTGTTGACTCTGAGAGGGAGATAGTGGATAGGGAGCGATAGTGAGAGAGAGAGAGAGAGACACACACACACACACACACACACACACACACACACACACACACACACACACACACACACACACACACACACTTTTCACTGGAGCAAGCTGCAAACAAAGCCAAGAGTAACACAAACAGATTACCAAAGATGAGTGTGGCAGATACTTAGCTATTTGTCCTGCGGTACATGCAGTAATGACACAGAACGGGCTGCGTCTTCTCCATGTACAACATGTTCCCTCTGAACTCCTAGGGAGCCGGGCGAGATGAGAGAACAAGTGGGAGAGAGGGGGAGAAAGAGAGAAATAATAATAACGCCGTCTGAACACGGTGCATCTGTTTCTTTTTTCCGCTGAGCGAGAGAGGGAGAGTGTGAGTGAGTGAGAGAGAGAGTGAGCGAGGCTGGGGGGGGAGGGGGGGGGGGAGAAGGTGTGGAGGCTGGGACGTACAGTAGAGAGCTCGTCTCTAAGAGAGAAAGAGAGAGAGAGAGAGAGAGAGAGAGAGAGAGAGGCTGGAGCTGAGAGCGTGGGTGGCGCTCTGGCAGCTAGCCCGATCTATCTCCTCACTAGCTCCATAGCTAGGGGGGCCAAAAGATCAGCTTTTGCACATGCAGCTTAGTACCAGTAACAGAGCCCAGGCCAGGGCCAGAGCTTGTATGTTTCATATCAGACCCATTCAACGTGCTCTTCAATACATTAGCCTCATGTTCACTGCAGCTCATAGACACACTGGGAGGGTACGATAACAGATGTCATGCATTCGGCATGACCCTTAAGTACACTGACACATTTGACACATTTACTGTACATCGCCGTTTAACTGCTTATCTATGTCATGGGGTCAATCTCTCTCCCAAGCCCTGCATATGGTTGTCAGTAGTCACCCTGGAGCATAAACATCCTGTTCAGTTTCATGCAGAACAGAAGGTAGAAATCAGACTGGTATCAAACTGATACCATTCCTTATTCCATTCCATGCATTACAAAGAGCTTGCCCTCCGATTTCTACCTCCACCAGCCTCCCCTGATCTCCAGCTACAGTGGAGACAGAAGATATATGAAACAGAGAGAGATATCAGAGACAGAGAAAGATATCTCTCCTACTCAAACAGTGTGTGTGTGGAACAGAGAGGGACACACCCTGACTGGTCTCTCTCTGGTTCTCCTGTCCTGAGGCTAATCCTCTCCAGCTGTCAATCAAAGAGAGGGGCGGGAGATGATGCAGACAAGAGCATAGGATAGAAAGAATTGGAATCTTTTATTTGTCTTATTTTGGCAGTGTCATTCTAGAATCACAGCATCCTCTCACCTGCTCTCCTTTAATCAGGGAGAGGAACTTCTCACATCAGTATTGCCCACACCTTTCCCTCTCTCCTCTCTTTTGAACCACATTTGAGTAACATTGCACCAGGCCCTCCCGCAGGCCTGTACATGTTATCTGTGTGTGTGTGTGTGTGTGTGTGTGTGTTTGTGTGTGTTTGTGTCGGAGAGCAGATGATATTCAGGGTACCAGACACAGCGACGTGACAGACTGCAGAAGAGGACTTGAGGCTATACCTCCGTCCTGGCTGCATACCTCCTCCTCTCCTCACACATATGCCTGCTGTCCCACAGCATTAAGACGAGCTCAGAGGCCAGCAGCTGCTGCTGTTATCTTACATGTACAGCCCCGCGGGAGGGCCTGGCGCAATGTTACTCAAGTGTGGTTCAAAAGAGAGGAGAGAGGGAAAGGTGGGTGGCAATACTGATGTGAGAAGTTTCTCTCCCTGATTAAAGGAGAGGAGGTGAGAGGATGCTGTCATTCTAGGATGACACTGCCCAGAAATCACGTCCCAACCTAAACTCGTCTGCTGTCTCCAACACCAGCACAGGCTCTCATCCATAACCTTAAGGCGACATCATTCCCAAAAAAATACACACGGTGCATCAATAACTTTTGAAGATAAACCGTCCCGTTGGAAGCTAAAGCCGTCAGCCCTAGAGACAGCCGGGTCAGTCCGCGTGTCTGTCCCTTGGCTGAGCGTCCAGCAGTGAGTGGGAGAGACAGAGGAGGGACAGAGGCTGTTGACGATGGGATCTACGTCCAGCTGGATGAGGCCCAGTGTGTTGTGACCAGGCCTTGGTGCCCGTTGGCCGGAGGTGCTCCCTCTGCGGCCTCATCTTTTCACTTCCCCTTAATCCCTCTGTTGTGACTGGGCGAGGTGGTGTGTCAGCGCGGCCCATTGTGGCGATCCTAATCTAACCATTAGCCAATTAGGAAGCAGCGGGCCCTCCTAATGCAGGGGTATTAGAGGGTCGGATTACTGTGCCATTCAGTGCCGCCCGGCCGCCCGCCGGGAGACAGGAGTTTTTTGGGGGGACGGGGGGGCGGCGCTCGGAAAAAGCTGCTTTCACGGCACTTTCTCTTCATAGGTGGCGACTCACGCCACCGCTGCAGATGTGCTTACTCACTGTTTTTACTGAAGCCAGTGGCACAACGCTTTAATCAAGCCTGATTAGATATCAGATAGGCTGGTTCAAACCTTATTGTGCAGAGGCAGAGGGGGAGAGAGAGAGGGCTGTGTTTTCATTAGTGGAGATCATAGAAATGAGTCATAAGCTCTGCACACAATAGAGGACCATTGTCCTCTGACGAGCCAGACGAGAAACAGTTCAGTCTACTTCCACGAGTCCTCAGAGTCCTTCAGAGTTTTTCCTCATTTGGAGAGCACTCCGACTTAGATAAGTGTGACAGACCCAGCGTGTGTCTCTGCTCTGTTTATTGACTTGACAGCAACGCCGGATTGATTTGAGAACCTGTGCACCTGTTGGCACGGTGACGGCCCTCAGCTGCTCTCAGAATTCCATTAATAGATAGGCCTCCTGGAGGTGACGGGTGGTGTGGAGAGAGCCTGTGATGTGGCCAGGGGGGGTTGATGTGTGGCCGCAAGAGGACCCTAGCACAGAGAGTTCTAGAGAGGTAGAGAGAGAGGTAGAGAGAGAGAGAGAGAGAGAGAGAGAGAGAGAGAGAGAGAGAGGTAGATGTAGAGAGCGGTAGAGAGGGATGTAGAGAGGGATGTAGAGAGAGGTAGAAAGAGAGAGAGAGAGAGAGAGAGAAAGAAAGAGAAAGAGAAAGAGGGAGAGAGAAAGAGAGAGAGGTAGATGTAGAGAGAGGTACAGGGAGAGATACATGTCGATACCGGTAGAGAGGGATGTAGAGAGAGAGGTGACTGATTCATACGAATGCTGTACATGAATCAGAGCGGTTTCCTTTCATCGCAGTCTCTTGTTTGGTGCTGCAGGAGCCAGGCTAGATGAGGAGTCTAGAGAATGTCATTCTGCTGCTCTGAATGTCTTAGGGTTCTACCCAAAGAATGGAAGAATGTCGCTGTGCCACGCTGTGAACTATGTAAACATTTCAAGGCAAATTAAACTAGACATTTAGAAATGACAGAATAACAATCTTTGATTGCCAACGACCGTGTTGTTAAAAAAACGAAAGTGAAAGTGGAAGCGCTATGACGCTCCTCAGTGTATTCAGTGTTTTAGTGTTATTTTTTGAGCATTTTGACGTGAATAGAGTTGGGTTTTGATTAATGCACTCCAGCGCCACCTTGTTCAAAGATCCTGGGGATAAGCCTGATGTCTGATACAATTGTAGGTTTAGTCTCTGAGGCCATACTGACAGCTAGAGGGCCAGGAATCCCCTACGCACTCTCCCTGGTGACAGAGTTGAACTCATTTAGTGCCAAGGGTGAATAAAGTCACCCAAAATGTCGACATTCTAGAGTGCCTGACTTTAGTCACCAAAAATGCATACATTATGATGCTTCATTTTTGTAGCCAATCAAAGTATTGTTGCTAGGTAAATGCCACATAAAACACTTGGCACTCTAGATGGTGAATGTTCCGGAATTATTTGGCAGTTAGTGAGTTAGTGAGTAGTACAGTGGCATGGACCTTTCACTGAGAAATGCTGCTAAAACGTCAACAGTAGTACAACTGCTTGATAATGATGTCCCCCCCCATCATTGTGTCTGCATGGGCGTCTCACTCCCACTTCAGGCCGTCAGACAGAGGAGTGGAGTGATTAGGCGACTTTGACTAGGTGGTGACAGTGACAAATCGTTGTGTCACGGAGCTCGTCGTAGAGTCCTCAGTATTGATTGCGCGCTCCATTACCGGCGTTCTGGAGCGTTCCTCAACTCTCAAAGCACTGTAACTCAGTAATTATACACAAAACATTTTCCTGTCACGAAAAAAACAAGCCAAATAATGTAGGGCAAAACTTTACACCGTACAGCAAATGTCAGTGGAAACTTTGTTTTGACACTGAAAGGGGATGAATCTACTGTACATGGTGCGGAAGCTGAAGAAAGACAAAGACATGTCATACAGACACTCAAAGGACCTACCCCTAAAGAGAGACTTGATCATGATTTCCGTCTCTGTGTGGTACACGCAGGTGCTCTGAATATGTTCTTCCCTCCTTCCTCAGGCGTGATGGTTTCTTTTATCAAGTATCAAACATCCCCCTCTTTTTTTTTTTCACTGTGCAAAAATATCTGTTCAATATCTCAACCTCCGGGAAATCAAAGTAGTCGCTCCTGATTGTTGGGAGGCAAGTCAAAAAGACAACCAATCTGCAACCCGGAGACGCGACAGCGTGAACAGAGGTACGATGAAGAGCCAGGCAAGCACTGGCGACCACAGCCTTTCATCTGAGGAGATCCAACACCTTGAGAAAACACAACAAGGCCTCTTCTCTGTAGCTGCTCCACTTTCCCTCTATATCCATGGAGGACGAGAGCCTTGTCTCGCGCACACACACACATACACACACCGCAAACGCAGGCAGGTACTGAATGAGGAGAGGGAGGGAAAGAGAGAGAGAGAGAAAGGGAGGGAGGGAGGGAGGGAGGGGGAAACTGAGAGACACACAGAGATTAGGGGAGAAGCTGATGTCATCCGTTTGGATGTTCGGCCCCGGGTTGTGGGTGTTTGATGTGGCGGGTGTGTGTGTGTGTGTGTGTGTGTGTGTGTGTGAGTGTGTGTGTGGGTGTGTGTGTGCGTGTGTGTGTGTGTGTGTGTGAGGACTGATTTGGGATGTGAATGTGCTGCTGTCAGCCTAATCCCCCGGCCGGGGCCGCCCTGGCCGCCCTGGCCAGAGCACATTACCACCCAATGACACAATCTATTTGTCGGGGGGACAGCTCGCTGCTTTTATTCATTTATAATGCCCTATCACAACCGGTTAGCCCAAAGGCTTAGCACAACCATTCCACCAGACAGCAGGTCCACATATACGTACATGACTCTATTTGGCTACATTGCCCGGTTTCATTTCTAGCCATTTCTTGACAATTTGTCGATTTGTCCATTTCTACTGGAGAGAGCCTCTGGGGGCCTGGGTAGGATTTGAACCTGTAGCCGTGGGGGTCAGAGGGTAGAATAATCAGCGCTGCACACACACAGTGGTAATCATCACACACAGAGACCTGTCGGCCCTTTAATTCCAGAGGTTAAGCGACAGTACAGCAGCAGTGTAGCACCCCCCCTCCCCACAGGTATCAGCCAGTGTGCACACGTGTGTTAAATGTAGGTGTGTGTGTTTGGTATGTGTGTGTGTGTGTGTGTGTGTGTGTGTGTGTGTGTGTGTGTGTGTGTGTGTGTGTGTGTGTGTGTGTGTATGTGTATGAGCGCTGTGGGAGGAGACCTGCTCAGGCAGATAGGAGAACACAGATTACGAGTGGGGGATTTGTCATCATGCGGGTGGTGTGTGTGTGTGTGTGTGTCAGATTAGTCAATGAGAGGTGGGTGTTACACTGCGTTGTTTTACGGTGTGCCGTTTGTTTAACGGCAGCTCCAATTAGGAACTGAGTGTGGCGGGGCACATCAAGCCGGCGGGGGGGGGGGGGGGGCTGGGGGGGGGGGGGGGGGGGGGTTTGGGGTCGCAGTGAGTGAAGAGGCTGAGGACAAGGTTTACCTCAAGCCTTGTCCTGTCTGTCATACCTACAGCACAACCATTACAGACTGGCAGGAGAGTAAAGTGGATCACCTCAATGAGCGTCCACCTATTTTCTTCCACCTCACTCTTGAACAGCTCTTCTGTCTACCATACGGTAGGTGCAGGGTGTGATACACAGATAATGGAACAGATGGCACTGCCGGTTCAATCCTCAAATGGTAAAAGGAACCATGAAAGTCGTTTAAAAATCACAACGGCACCAAGCAGCTGTTTGTACGGTGATGCATTAGAGGAACATGAGTGTTCTTCTTTAACATTCAGAGTGAACGCCCTTCACTGTATTGATCCAGTCAACAGCTGCACATCTGATCGCGTATGAAGGCGCGACCGAACAAAGACAAACGCACACCTAGTCCTCCAAATGATATTCAACGCATACAGGTTTAGATGAAAAAAATAATCATAAATAATAAGAAACACTATATGAATTATTCATGGGTTTTTCACTCCCCTTCCAGCTTTTTGATTCTTGCTCTCGGCAAAAAATGTGTTCTTGGAAACCTACTTACTGACTTGCTGTGTGGAGTAAATAATGGTTTGAGGAAATCGTTTATATAAATAATAATGAAGATTATGTTTATATATATTTACAAGAGCAGAAGGTGGAGTGTGGTGAAGTATGGGGAGAGATAAACAGGGAGTCAGATGGGATGGCTGTTTGTGTGGAAGTCGGGAGGGAATTCAGGACACACTTCCAAAAATGGCATTCAAAACATCTATGCTATCTATTCAAAACAACAACAGTGCGTTCTGTGAACTACTATACATTCCATGGGCAATCATTTTTGTCTTTCTTCCGAGAGAGAGAGAGAGATGAGAGAGAGAGAGAGAGAGAGAGAAGGACAGAGAGGGCGAGAGAAAGACATGAGAGAGAGAGAGAAAGAGAGAGAATGAGAATGAGAGAGAGAATGAGAGAGAGAGACATAAAGAGAATAGAATTCATACATAAATGAGTGCTTGGATTTCCTGTTGACATGAATGAGGATCAGAGTTTTGCATCTTAGATTAGTTTTCGTCATTAATTTATCAACTTAATGTTTGTGATAAATCAAGTGTAAGTCAAGTACCAATGCTGTATCTGTTTTAACACACACATTAAAAATACATGCAGTACGTGGACATACAGCGCATGGCTTATGCATGAGCAACATTTGAAAGAGTTGAACTGTAAACAGATTTATAGATGAAGAAAAGACATCCTGCTGACATTGGTCTCTCCAGAGTGTTCTATCTCTCTCTCTCTCTCTCTCTGCCACCACCCCTCTCTCTATCCTCTCCTCATGTCACCCAATCTATCTCTCTTTCTTTTTCTCTCCCTTTCATACCCCCCTCTCTCTATCTCCCCCCCCCCCCCCCCCCCCCGCCCTAATCGCCGCCCTCATACAGGATCCAATTACCCCCCTGCTTCGAGGCGCGGCGCACCTGAAGCCCCTCCCTCTCTCTCTCTCTCTGACACACATCCCACATCCGTGCCATCCTCCCATCCTCCCATCCCTCTCTCTGTCTCTGTCTTTCAGCCTCAGAGAGACCAACTTCCACCACAAATAATCCCCCTACTTCACAACGGGACTGCCAGCTCTGCACAAACTTTAATTGGATCCTTTTAAAGGTGCTCACCATGACCACATCCACCAATGTAATTACGTTTTTTTTCCCCTTTTTTTTCTCCCCCCTTTTCTTTTTTTCCCTCTTTTTTTTTTAATGGCTGTGGGCTGGGATAGATCTAGAGCACTCAGGAAGCACCCACAGACGGCAAGACACTTTGGGGTTTTACAGTAAGGGTAATCCAATTTCACCCACAGAGAAATCATCTCATGCCATATATACTTTTTCAATGGGCTTTTTTATAGGCCACCATAAAAGCCATTGACTAGTGTTGAATATCCAGCCTCATTGATTTCTCCCCGTGAAAGAAGGGGGGGCGGTGGGAGGGGGTGGGGGGGGGGGGGGGCGGCAGCTCTCTCGCTCTCTGTCTCTCTCTCTATTTCTCTCTCTCCATGTCTCTCCCTTCCTCCCTCTCTCTCTCCCTGTCCCTGCCACTCTCTCTCTCCCTCCCTCTCCCTCTCCCTCTTTCTCTCTCTCTCTCTCTCTCTCTCTCTCACACCTGATTCCCCAGCTACAGCTCCACATGCTCTCTCCCACGTGTAAAGTCCTTCAGGACCATTCCTCCTCCTCCCAAAAACTCCTGTGACAGAATGCAAATGACCGGATTTTTCGAATGATTAATTCCAGCACTTTTGAGGAGATTAGGGGAAGTCAATCAGATGAATAATATATGTACGCACTCTATCAAAACGCGACAGCGTAGGCGGTGGCAGAATGGATGAAGGGAGAGCGATAAGCAGCTTCATGACAATAAATAAGAAAAGCCACACCCCTGAGGGAAAGAGAGAGAGAGAGAGAGAGAAAGAGGGGGAAAAAGAAACCAACACAACAGTGAGGGGCTGTTGCTTTAATATGCGAAAAACTATTCCAAGGACACAGACTCTGGGATAATGCCACTTCAATTTGAGCATTCCTCAACCTGTTCAATTATGCAGAGACTAGTATATTAGTGTATTCACTTGCCGTGTTCCGAAGTTCAAGCCAAACTACTTTACATTGTCTGGGGGCTCAGACAGAGAGAGCAACAGCAACAGCTCTGTGTGTGTGTGTGTGTGTGTGTGTGTGTGTGTGTGTGTGTGTATGTGTGACATCACTAACACCTGCATGCCTCCCTGTGTAAAAAGCCTCATAAAGTACACCTCCTTGAATAGATCTCTCCATCACAGCACTATTACTCACACACGACTACAGAGACCCCACGCCCCCCCCCCCCCTCCCCACACACACACACACACACCCCCGCCCCACACCTCAGGGGCTCCGAGTGACAGCAGGAGAGGAATAGGAGGAGGAGAAGAGTGCCATTTCTCAATTCCCTTCCTCCCTTCTCCAATGCTCATCTGTGTGGCTGGCTCATACAAAACCCTACATGAGGGTTTATTACATGTTTTATGGTATTTTCACCGATACAGTAGTATTTAAAATAACTGAACTCAGTCCTCTTGAAGTGAACCAAGAGGTGGAAGAGGTGACTCAGTCATGTGTGTGTTGACACTGCCCTTTCTGTTTGAATGAGGATTTCATTACTTCATCATTCTGGTTCATTTCAGCACTGATGAGGTCTCAGTCCACTTTGCTTGCACTGTGCCATCTTTCATTGGAACTAACCAATTAACCAACCAATTAACTACTTTGCAGCTTGGGTAATTGCACATTGATTAAGCATGGGACATGTACGGCAAGCGCAGAGGGCCAAGAGAGTCATGCCAGTGTAGGACAGAGCGGTTCCAATGACGAAGTCGACTGGGAGTGCACGTTGCACCCCCAAAAAACAAGCGAACTGAAAGTGAACCATAAAGTAAAGTGAACTCAGACCACCTCCCGAGATGGTTCTCTGTTCGGTTCACTTCAGAGGGGTCGGAGTTCGTTCATGCATATGTGAGCATTCACATCATGCCTGAACACTTTGGCGAACAGCCCCGAGTTCACAAAATTGGCCGAAAGAGACCAAGTATGAAAATACCCTTCTGTGTTTCCTAAATGCTGTAACAGTGCAAAGGGCCAACCACCAAACACCATTCCAGACAACAGCAAACAGGGTCGGTCGATTGACTTAAGAGTCTGAGAGACACACTCAGAAACATAAGGCCAGGGTTTAACCCAATCAATTGAATCCCAAGTGCCGATACTTTATTTGCATGTAAGATAAAGTGATGGTCTGTCGGGGAGAAGCCCTTCTTTAGACTATTTATCACCTGGCCACAGCCTTGCAGTGGAAATGATCGCTGTAGTGGGAGACAGCGCCATTTGTTATTGCAGTTATTTTAACCTTCCTCATCTCCCGGCTGCCACACTGCTTTCACATTCATCTCCCTATTGTCGAGACTAACAATGGCTGAACGAACTCCAGGACGGGTACCACTGGACCACAGGGGAGCAGGATGGAGGAGCTAATCATGTACCAGCATGGCTGCTGCATGCCTTTAAGTGTGTGTGTGTGTGTGTGTGTGTATGTGTGGGTGTATGTATGTGTGAGAGAGAGTGTGTGTGTGTGTGTGTGTGTGTGTGTGTGTGCGTGTGTGTGTGTGTATATGCGTGCGTGCATGTGAGAGAGAGTGTGTTTGTGTGTGTGTGTGTGTGTGTGTGTGCGTGCATGTGTGAAAGAGTGTGTGTTTGTGTGTGTGTGTGTATGCGTGCGCGCGTGTGTGTGTGTGTGTGTGTGAGAGAATGTGTCTGTGTGTGTATGTGTGCATGTGTGTGTGTATGTGTGTGTGTGCGTGAGATTACAATGCGCTGCCAGGCCTCAGTCTTTACCTGCCCTGACGGTCCCTGAGCCCCGCTGATGGAAGCCCCTTATCGGGGACACTCAGCACTCAGCCCCGCAATGCAGGGGCGCATCCTTCCACACAAACAACGGCAGAAAACAGGGAGAAAAATACGCATGGGGAAAAAGAACCCTCAGAGAAAATGATTTATTCTGTTGAGATGCAAAATGAATTATTTTGTTGCTGTGTTGTTGTGTGCATGTTTGTTTGTTTATGTGTGTGTGTGTGTGTGTGTGTGTGTGTGTGTGTCTGTGTGTCTAGACCATAATGACCATATTTGTACTCTCTCTGCAAGCAGCCCTAGACTGAGGAAAATGAAAGAGCGTCTGAGGAGGGGAGAGAAATAATCAGGAGAATAATATACGTCTCGGTTCCGACAGAATGAAATTATTACTCGCCGGTGATGGATGATACTTGAAAGCCAAGAAGCAGAACAACTTCAAAGAGCATAAAAAGTTGAGTTCTTTACAGTGAAGCCACTACCTAGGGAAAGGACAAATTGAACTTGGTGTCCTTATGTAAGGCCCGGGCTGGAATAACAATCCAAGAAGGGTTGAAGCTGCACTAATGTCACTCTGAAAGGGGGATGAGGAGGGGAGAGATGGGGAAGCGCCAGCCATCTTATCTCCCACAATCCCCTGGGCTGCGGAGCTGAGCTTTAATGCGTACGACTAGTCCTTTCTCAGGTCCCTCCTGATTGGACGTCTCATTTACATTTTACAGCTGAGAGACTCATCAGACAGAGCTGCCACCACCGCCATGGGGGGCCAGAGAGAGAGATGGAGGGAGAGAGAGAAAGAAAGAAAGAGGGAGGAGAGCGAGGGAAGAGAGAGAGAGAGGGAGAGAGAGAGAGAGAGAGGGAGAGAGAGGGAGAAAGAGAGGGAGAGAGAGGGAGAAAGAGAGGGAGAGGGAGAGAGAGGGAGAGAGAGAGGGAGAGAGAGAGAGAAAAAGAAAGAGGCAGAGGGGGGGACAGAGAGAGTGGGGGGGGGGGGTGAGCAATGGACATAATTGAAGGAGGCAGGCGGAAGAGAGATCTCACACTCTCGAATGTCATCAGATGCTCTCGTTGGTGTTGACAGCCACACAGAGGAGCTCTGAGGTTCAGCCAGGCTGAATAGAATAGTCAACACTGCAGTGAATGACTTCTCTCTGAGGCTCTCTCTTCAGATGGCGAGTACCTGAGGTAACTTTCCCACGTCAATGACAGAACGTACGAAACAAGCAAGGCTACTCGAACGCCATGTACCACTCAGGCCTCCTCTCCTATAGACATTCACTGTTGGTCAGCACACACTGAACACTCATTGTATTGTAACATGCATGGGGTGGAATGAGGAATGCATGTTTGATCCCATTCCCCATGCATTACAGTGAGGCCCGTCCTATGATTTCTACTTCCACCAGCCTCCACTGTCTCTCGAGCACCACACCACTTGAATGCATTCCCCCCATCGGTCCCATGTCACATCAAAGGGTTTGATAATGAAAAACAGACAAGCAAAAAAAAAAACTCATCTTCATCACGATCATGATCATCATCACCGTTGTTGGTGGCGGTTTGAGTGGCAGGTGAAAATGTCGCGCTGTGACAGGGTTAAAGTGATGGATGTGAAAATGTGACAGTGGCACTGTGGTGGCTGTCCTCTGAGAGCATGAGAGCAGGCTACACAGAGACAGGAGAAGGCTACACAGAGACAGGAGAAGGCTGCACAGAGGCAGAAACAGGCTACACAGAGACAGGAGAAGGTTGCACAGAGACAGGAGAAGGCTACACAGAGACAGAAACAGGCTACACAGAGACAGGAGCAGGCTGCACAGAGACAGGAACAGGCTACACACCAGACAGGAGCAGGCTACACAGAGACAGGAGCAGGCTACACAGAGACAGGAACAGGCTACACAGAGACAGGAACAGGGAGGGAGGGGAGAAGAGAGGGGGGAGGGGGGTGAAGTGGAAAGGCATTATGATTATTCTGACAGGATGGCAATGCATATGTATGGCCCCATCTCATTGTTCTTATTAATCTACCCACACTAAAGCATTCTGTCATAGACATTTCGTTGCCATGGGAGAGATGCTCCAAATACTGAGGCTCTGCACTGGGGAGGTAGGAGAGAGAGAGAGAGGGAGAGAGGGGGTGAGAGAGATGAAGAGAGAGATGAAGAGAGAGAGAGGGGGTGAGAGAGATGAAGAGAGAGAGATGAAGAGAGAGAGAGAGGAGGAGGGCAGGTTCATCCTTGTTTCCCCTCCTCTACTTCTATTTCATTTAAGTCTGACTGTGTCTGTGTGTGTGTGTGTGTGTGTGTGTGTGTGTGTGTGTGTTTGTGTGTGTCTGTGTGCGCGTGTGCGTGTGCATGTGTGTGTGTAAGTGTGTATGTGCACGTGCGCATGTGTGTCACAAACATACCCAGACCCCATTAGTAAGCCCTAATCCCTTCCCTTACAGTACAGTACCATGGTAAACCATGGTAAACCTCCTCCTGTCATTCTAGGCAGCCACACACAGGAGAGGTTCATTCTCAGTCTCCATCTGTACATATCTGCTCCAGTGAGTCTTTCTGTCATTACTGCTTTACCATGGCATGTCTGCACCTGTCTTCTCCAATACCTTATGGGATTAAATGTGTGTGTGCGTGTGTGTGTGTGTGTGTGTGTGTGTGTGTGTGTGTGTGTGTGTGTGTGTGTGTATGCATGTGTGAACATGTGCATATGGTAGATTGTGTGTACAGCATGTCAGTGAGAGAGTTTCCATATTTTACATTTACATTTATGGCATTTAGCAGACGCCTTTATCCAAAGCCACTTACATTTTGTCTAAGTCGGTGAATCATCTATCCAACAGTCATCATAAGAAAAAATAATTTATGCTAGGACCAGGGGCTATTGGCAGTCACAATGCTAGAAGAAGAAATGTTTAATCTATTTATTTACGGTAGAGAAACGTGTACTGGGGGGGTAGTGGGGATGAAGAGGTCTTTAGGAGGGACAGTTTAGATCCATGTGTGTGTGTGAAGTGAGTATCATGAGAAGTTACTGCATACCTGAGTGTGTGAAGTGCATTCATGGCTGTGCTTCACTGTCAAATGTGCCTGTGTCACGGTCTGTTTATCACAGTGTGGAATGCACATGTGTATTAGAGTACAGTATGTGTGTGTGTGTGTGTGTGTGTTTGCGTGTGTGTGTGTGTGTGTGTTTGCGTGTGTGTGTGTGTGTGTGTGTGTGTGTGCGTGTGTGTGTTTGCGTGTGTGTGTGTGTATGTGTGTGTGTGCGTGCCCGTGTGTGTCTGTGTCAGAGAGAGTCATTGCATGCCTGTGAGAGGATCTTGGCAACTGTGTTAGTCACCTGAACTGTGAGCTGAATGATCCAGTGGTGGCAATAATAATGAATAATAATCCATGTCATTAATTTCCATGATCAAGGCGGGTATAAACTGTTCAGCAGAGAGACAGAGAGCCCTGCACCAGATCCCCCTGTGCCAGACTAGCAGTGCTCACTGCCCATAGCTCATTAATGAAAATAAAATACCGTGGCATTTAACCAACATAGCTCGTTGAACAGGACGCAGAGAGGGGGAGCCGTGCAGTAAAGGTTAACTACCTCTGTCCACTCACACACTCAGGAGGAAACACAAAGGAGGGGGGGGGGGGGAGCAGAGGCGAGGAGAACAGATAGAGACACAGAGGAAGAATGAAGACATCAAATTGTTGTTACCCTTCACTAATGGTCCAGTCCTGCTGTGCAGCACAGTAAGACCCCCTGCTGTACAGGAGGAGACCTGGGTTGACCCCCTGAAACAGCCTCTGTTCATTGACCTATTGGTTTTGATAAGAATCTTCTTCTTCAAAGGCAGAGAGTTCGGTGAGAATGGAATGGATTTAATCAGAGCGACTTCTAAGGGTCGGCCACCGTGGGCGTCGAGGGGAATTATTTTCGTGAGACTGTCACTTTGAAGTGTGAATTTGTGGAAAATCAGAAGGTGAATTGCCAGTCTTGAACTCTTGAATTAGGTTGTCAAGTGCTGCGGAGAGTTTGGTTGGAAGTCGAGGAGGGAGAATGTCCTCTGACGGAAGGTTTTCCTTCAAGCAGCATTTGCAGTGTGTGGTGGAAACACAGAGGGGCAGTAACAACACAAGGACATGTCCAACCTTAGGTGTCCAACCTTAAACAGCACAACTCCATGACCTCCATAAACCTCCCATGTTGTGTGTGGGATGCATCCCCCGATGGGTGTGACATGTCAGCTGACCTCCCGTCACGGTGCTGTGTGAATGGAATGGAGTTCCGATGCGTTGACATGTCCTCCGCCCCCCCACACACACACAACCCCCCGCCACTCCCCCCATGGGCGGCCATCTTCCCCGCCTGAGTGCGTAGCACTTGTGTGCACTTCACCACTCAGAACACTGGGTCAAACCATCAACACAGCCATTAAACATGCTTTATCAGAGAGAGAGGGAGGGGGAGAGAGAGCGAGAGAGAGGGGAGTGGGGGAGAGAGAGAGATAGATTGGGGTAGATATATAAATAGAGAGAGAGAGCTAACCCCACAGAGAGAGGGGACTGAACAGCTACAGTAATGGTTGTCCATTAGTCCATTAGCACATTAGCGGCCACTGGTCCACAATGCCTTGGCGAAACACAGAGGCTAACCCAGCTGCTTGACTAGCACTGAGAGTCTTTTATCAGTCTATTTTAGCCCTCCTTTTGCCAGAGGAGTTATTACTGTGCTGTGACAGTGTGCCAAACATTCTGGAAGTGCTGCTGAAGAGGTATTGCTCGTCATTCCTGTTGCATTACTCTCCTGGAAGGAGGTCACCTGAACCTGTGGCCTACAGTGCACACACATGCCCATGTCTGCATGGGTTAAAATCCGGCCCATGCCCTGCTGACATGCCCTCTCCTCCTTACTTTCCTGTCTCTCTCCACTGTCTCTATTGAATAAAAATATAAGAGTTGGACTGCCAAAAAAACTAGGTTAATTACAGTTTTGAGCCAATATGACACAAATGATTTCCACTCAAAGCTACTTGCTATAGTCGGCACAATTAAGCCCAATGGTTACAAAAGGTCAAGGTTACTATTCATCCTGAAGTCCTGACTGGTAAGTTGACTGTGTGGCCATGACAAGCCAGGGCCTCCCCCAGCATTGGGCTCTGAGACCCCCCCCCCCCAACCCCTGAGCCAGTGCTGTCCTCTGGCTGTGCATTGTGGTTACTTCACTGGACCAGAGCTGCAACATTGTGTTGTTTTGTCTTCGCTGTGCTTGGACAGAGATAGAGGGAGTGTGTCTATTGTAATTCCTGCATTGTAATGCAGTTAATCCTTGGCTATCTGGACTCGGGAGCCTAAAAAACGAGGGGAAGATTATGTCCTAGATTTCCTAAACCATGAATGCGAGGAGTGTGAGGGGGACGTTGACAAAGCACAATGCCGGGTGCCCGGGTTTACCCAGCCTGTCTTGTGCCAGTCGCTTGGCCATTTGTTTCAAGTCAATGAGTTCTGGGAGAGCTAATGGAAGTGAGAGAGTCCTGTTTCCCTTATCCTCCACGCTCCCACTCAGTCTCTCTCACTGACACACACACAAGCAGATGCACACACAGGCACACACACACACACACACACACACACACACACACACACACACACACACAAATAACACCCACACACACACACACACAAACACCCACACACACACACACACAAACACCCACACACACACACACACACACACACACACACACACACACACACACACACAACCCAAATGAGCTCTTGCCGCCTCGGTAATGGCAGTAGCTTGCGAAAAAGCATTGACTGATTGCCTCTTTGGTGTGTATGAGGCGAAACACTGTCACACTAGGAAAGTAACAGCGGTGCCCAGGGACCTGAGGTTCAGGAGATGTAAATTCTGATTGGCTCAGTCCTTCTAACAAGGTTCAACCACAAGTACATCTTTCTGTCAACATAAAGACGTGGAAGCAATTGACCATGAAGAGGACAGCATGAAAGGACCAACAGGCCTTTGATGTGCAGGGAATGTGGGGCTAGGCTAGGCTACATTTTAGCTGGAATATTAGCATGACCTACACTAGGAGAGATGGATGGAGGGAGAGAGAGAGAGAGAGAGAGAGAGAGAGAGGGGGGGGGGTATAGTAGTAGAGTTAGAGAGTGGGAAAGGGAGAGAATGGAGTGGGAGAGAGAAAAAGAGAGAGAGCGATTACTCTAGAGACCTTTCTAGATCTATAGATCCGTCTAAAATTCTTTAGAAGCAATTCTTTCAGACATTCCTCATACATAGAGTAAGCCATGTGTTTTCTAAACAGGCACAGCGCTGCTACTTGACTTTCATGATTCATCGCGAACACAGTTGCGATGAATTAATGACCAAAACCAATCTGAGATACAAAACTCAGAGATTAAGAGGCTCAGGGATTCCTTCTGCCCGGATTTAGCTACCGTCTACATTGTGTTCACAGTGACTATACTGATCCCCATCTCGTGTACCAGACCCAGTATAGAAGCCATTACTGATGACAGCATCCCACAGTGTGAGCTGTGAATCAAAAACCACAGAGCTATCAAAATCTCTCCAGGACATACAGGCTCTATTGTAGAACGGGGGAGGCTGCTAGAGGCAGAAATCTGAGAACGCTGTTCGATACCATTCCTCATTCCATTCCATGCATTACAATGTGCCTGTCCTCTGATTTCTACCTCCACCAGCCTCTACTGCTGTAGAAGGCACTGCTCTATTGTAGGGTTTTAGCTCTATTGTAAGGTCTTAGCTTCATCCTCTACCATTTTAAGACGCAACAAAATGACACGTTAATACTTTGCTTCTGTCCGTATATGTTTCCACCCATTCATAAGCCAGTCAGAGTACTGTGAAGGCAGGAGAATGGCCTTCTAGTTTTTCAAATGTAGATCCTAGGCTCACGTTTATAGAAACGCGCACCGCAGAATAGTCTGGCGGTGTTTATACAATTGTGAACAAAGGAAGCAAAAGGAACAGTACGGCTAATTGCTCAGGAGAGGGGAACCCAAGAGGTAAATTAAACCTGCAGTTGTCCCCTGTTGTTGGAACACGCCAACGTTTGTTCCTTCTGAGCTCGGGCTATTCGCTAGTCTACGACGGTAATAGTGTTTCGCAACTGCCGGTTCTGGGGTTAGAGGTTACCAGGGTTGCAAATGTTCCTTGTAACCCAACAGTAAATGCGCCTGATTCCACTAGTGTTCCACTCGTCTTAAAACCATTGATTAGCTGAATCGGTTGCATTAGCGATGGGCTAGAACACAAATGTTAAACCCTCGGATCGGAGTTGAGAAACAGTGGTTCGTATCCTCACAGTCACTGTCACGTGTGTGTGTGTGTGTGTGTGTGTGTGTGTGTGTGTGTGTGTGTGTGTGTGTGTGTGTGTGTGTCATTCAGCCAAGCGAGGCCAGATTAGAAGCTTTCTCTCTCAGGGGTGACAGTGCTCTTCGTGGTTATCTCCCTGAGCCCAGCTGAGAGACCTGTTCTTCTCTTTGGAACAGACAACACAGGACGAGCCTTGGAACACTCTGGAACACCCATGGAGTTCTGAGTCAGAGCTCTGCCCTACAACTGCTTACAATTCCAATGTTCAGGGGACAATTGTTTCTCCTTTCCTTCTGAACGCTAAGAGAGAGGCTGTGCTTGCTGTCAGAGAAAGAGAGGGAGAAGGAGAGAGAGAGAGAGAGAGAGAGCGAGAGAGAGAGAGGAGGGGGTGCATGCAAAGCTCTATGTGTCCTGACAGCTCTAAATGAACATTAACCTTCTCAGGGTCTCAGCGTTGCAGTTTTACATCGTAGCATCTGAATAATTCACCGGCAGAAACACTGTGACGACACGCCCTTGAGCCCCCTGCTCAATCTAGTACTTAGATAGATACTGTATACTACGTACAGTAGAATAGTCTCACTGTTGCACCTGCAACATCCTCAATGAAGGTTCAAGACATGGCCTCAGCTTCATAGCACAGTGATTTGAATCCAACCTGCTCAGCACAGTGATCATGCACATGTAGGCATACTAGCCACACTTGAACCGTCCTTGAAGTGGATGTGTCTTCATATTTAACAGGAAAGTTGTGTTTCTGGCATTCAGAGAAGCATGTGGCCTTCAACTAAGCATAATGCATGTAATCGGATTCCGATTCTGATTCAGAAAAAGTTAATGTCCTCAGAGAGGCAATGCATTGCGCAGATGCAGCTCATACATAATTCAACAGACAAGATAAAAGACAGCAACAACAACATACACCGATACACACACAAATAGGCCTATGTTCTGGAGAAATGTTTCACTTCTGAGTAAAGAAGAGACTGAGCAAGTCAGGACACATAAAGTGAAATAGATTTCATTTGACACACCGACGTCTCCCAGAGCAGCTGGTTCGTTTTCCATTCCACTCAACTTGTCAGTAAATTACCAATTCTTCCTCCAGTTCTGCTGTCAACATGTGTAAAATCCTTAAGTGGTTGTTTAAATGATG
>NC_139674.1:7491291-7496291 GCF_951799395.1 Argentina silus
CACACACACAAACACACACAGGCGTGCACGCACACACATACACACGCACGCACGCACGCGCAGGCATGCACGCACACACACACACACACACACACACACACACACACACACACACACACATAAGCACAGGCAAAGGCACACACACCCACACCCCCACACACACACACACACACACACACACACACACACACACACACACACACACACACACACACACACACACACACACACACACACACACACACACACACACACACACACGCACGCGCAACACGCTTGCGGTTAATATCACAGTTCATTGACTGACGACGATGAGCATATGTCGTGTAGATAAATATTTCAAGTACAACCATTAAAAGAATCCAATATGGATTTAACTTCGCCATAAGCACTGAGACATAACAACCTCTGACAACAAAACAAGAAAGAGAAAGCCATGTACCCGTACTAATATACATTCTAATATACATTCTCACAAAAGAAACATTATTTTTGTTTACTTATTTCAATCCAAATGCTGTCTATGGGGACGAACACACTTGCACACACACACACACACACACACACACACACACACACACACACACACACACACACACACACACACACACACACACACATCCACACATCCACAACATTCGCTTAGTAGGTCAGCCCTCTGCAAAGCTGGTCCTGGAGGGGCTGCAGATTCTCGGAGCTTCAACTGACTAACTGGCACCATTTTGGGAGAAATAGGCCTGCTGAGGTTCAGATGCTGATTACACAGTTGTGGTGCCAAGTCTTCAATCTGAGACCACCCTCCACCTGACACAGCCGGCACAGCTACACTTCTATCCAAATCATGAACTCAGCTAATCAATTCACAACCCAGCCAGTCTATTAGTACCTAGGCTATTAGCAAACTGTGTAGCTGCTCCCGCCGCAAGGGTGGAGGCAGGGGAGGAATGAACCCACCACACAACCCTTTCCAAGAAATCTAGGATGTGTGTTTTTATGTGGAAAGTTATGTGGAAAGATAAGAAGGGCAGATTTAAACAAGATGAGTGTCTTTGGACACATCTCCAGTTTTGGAGTAGCTGTAAGTTTGGTTGGCGAGACTAGTTTCTCTCAACACACCCAGGAATGAGGGGGTCCCACCCAGATGAGGTGATGAGGGCCGCTGGAGGACCAGGGGACCAGGGGACCAGGAGGGGCTACTCACACAGGGGACAGTGTGGAGGACCAGGGACCAGGGAACCAGAGGGACAACTGTACTCAGAGTGGACCGTGTGGAGGTAGAGGGACAGGGGGACCAGGGGACCAGGAGGGGCTACTCACAGGGTACAGTGTGGAGGTAGAGGGACAGGGGGACCAGGAGGGGCTACTCACAGGGGACAGTGCGGAGGTAGAGGTTGTCCCGGATGATCTGCTGGAGCTCGTGGTCCACGGAAGCCTTCTGGAAACGCAGGTTGAGGTAGTGGCGCAGGTCCTTGTCTATGACGCCCCCTGAAGGAACAAACAGAAAACACACACAGTCAGCCTTTGATCAATAGTATTGATGCTACTGAGGAAAAAGGTGGTTGAACCCAGAATGTTACGATAGGCAAGGTTTGTGAACCGTATTTGTTGTCATTCAATCATGTAAATATACAACAAAACCCTAAAGGGAGAAACTTGGAGTTCCATTGGTTCAGCATCTGTCAAGATATGCATAGGTAGGTGGAGTTAATTGGTGGATAAGTCACGAGTGGTAAAACATGTGTGGTGATAAATCAGTAATATCCCATGGTGGTCTTTCACTCCTCCCCTCCCCTCCCCTCCTCTCCTCCCTTCTTTTCTCTCCACCTCCTCCTGCTAATCCTCCCCCACTGGTCCCACCAGGGTTATGAATGGGCCATAGCTTTACCCCTGTAAATCTTGCTTGCTCAGCGGGATGGAGGGAGGGAGGGAGGAAGGGAGGGGAAGGAGGAAGGAATGAGAGGGGGAACGGCAAGGGCAAAGCCCCTGAGAGAGAGAGAGAGAGAGAGAGGGATAGAGAGAGACAGAGAAAGAGAGAGAGAGAGAGAAAGAGAGAGAGAGAGAGAGAGAGAGAGAGAGAGAGAGAGAGAGAGAGAGGAATAGAGAGAGACAGAGAGAGAGAGAGAGAGAGCTATATAACAAGCATCCCTTTCACATATACACTCTCCACTGCACCCATACCATCACAACCTCACACACTCAGAGACATATGACGTGTTAGGGATACCTGACGCAATATGAATTGTCATTCATAATTTGTCTTACTTACACCTATGAATATATTAAACTGGAGCAAGAGCATTCTTCCTCTAACCTTCACCACCACTAGAAGACAGTGATTTGGCACCATGCCTGGCACTTTGGTCCCTCATCCCTGAGCCAAATGCAAAGCCATCTAAGTATAATGTCGGACAGCATGCGCACTGACACACACACCCATCTGAATATGTCAGCCAGGGATCAGGAAGTATAATGAGTGCTGAGAAGTCAGATTAATTCATGAATAACCTACTTCTGAAAAACAAGTTTACCACAGACATGGAGAAATGTTTTATTCACTGCATTTCGGTTCCCTCTCTCTCTCTCTCTTTCTCTCAAACGCAGGCACGCACACGCATGCACACATTTTTAATAGCCTACGTGAGCGTTCATTTGGAATCAAAGAATACACCTGAATGAGGACAGAGAGAAAATACTAGTCTGTCAAGAAAACAGAAGAACATGAGCAGCCAGTTTCTACACGTATAGTTACTGCTACTCTATTAGCATAAGAAAAGAAGCTGTGCCAATAAATCTACATAGTTAAAACCAGTGACTATAACACACGCATTGACACACACACACACACACACACACACACACACACACACACACACACACACACACACACACACATACACACACACACACACACACACACACGCACACACGCACACACACGCACACAGACATGCACACACACATACACACATATGCACACAGACATGCACACACACACACACACACACATGCACACACACACACACACACACACACACACACACACACACACACACACAGAGTAAAAGGCACCTCTTGCGTGGCTCTCACAGTGGACGGGCAGCCGGTGGCAAGATGTGTCAGTGTCGTTCTGTCCCCACAGGTACGTATATCTCCACAACGACTACAGCAGAGAAGCAGCCTCTTCCCTGCTCAGCTCCAGAAGACCCTCTACCCTAGTCCCACTCACTGCATGTCTGTCTGTCTGTCTGTCTGCCTGTCTGTCTACCTATCTGTCTGTCTGCCTGCCTGTCTGTCTGTCTGCCTGCCTACCTGCCTACCTGTCTGTCTGCCTGTCTGTCTGCCTGCCTGTCTGTCTGTCTGTCTGTCTGTCTGTCTGCCTACCTGTGCCTACTCAGTCAGCTCAGTCTAGCCTCACACGAGCCTATTTCTCTCTGTGCTGCTGGTTTCATCCACGGTGGAGAGAGGAGAGATGAGGCAGGAGAGCGCGGGAGAGAGGACGAGAGAGAGGGAAAGAAGGAGAGTGAGTGTGTGTGAGAGAGAGAAGGGGGGGGGGGGGGGCGGGGGAGACCGTTGGGAGGCAACAGAGGAAGCGGGCTCCGGCAGTAGGGACCTATCACAATGAGAGCCCTCTCTTCATTGGTCCCCGGGATTCTGAAGTCCTGCAGCTCCCCCTGTCTGTGGCTGCTGGTATTAAAGTGCTTTTTCCCCCCCAAAATGTGCATGCAATCCTGATGCTCTTTGACTGTCAGTGTAAAGTAATGCCAGCCCTCACACACACCAGATGTCCCTCACTTCACATCAGTGACACATCACAGATAACAGCCATATGACTGAATGAAAATAACGTGGTCACTAATTAGTCTGTACATCAGTATTCTGTTGCACAGAAGAAAAACTAACTTCACAAAACTGGCATCAGCGTTTTTCTCGCGACCACAGCAACTCTCCTGTGCCTCATTTGTCCATTCTCTCTCTCTCTCTCTCTCTCTCTCTCTCTCTCTCTCACACACAAACACACACACACACACACACACACACACACACACACAGACACACACACACACACACACACACACACACACACACACACACACACACACACACACACACACACACGTCATGAGTCGATACCTGATGTTAATCCTGTTTCCTCAAAACGCTCGACAGGGGAGGAGTCACAAACTAACTAACTTCTATCACAAAACTGGCGTCAGCAGTTTCTCGTGACCGCGGCAACTCTCCTGTGCCTCATTTGTCCTGTTGTAGCTAAAGTTCTGAAGCGTCTCTTATTTCTTTCTTCCTTCCTATACCTCTTTCTCTCTCTCTCTCTCTATCTATCACACACACACACACACACACACACACACACACACACACACACACACACACACACACACACACACACACACACAGAGAACACACACACACCTCCTCCACAACAGCAGGTCATGAGCCAATACCTGATGTTAATCCTGTCTCCTCAAAAACCTTGAGGGGAGGAGTCACAAGCTAGCATGTTTAAAATGCTTTAAAAGAGGCAAGACTGCATATGCAAATCTTGAACCAATGAGATTGTTTTCTAAATGTTGTGCTGTAATGTGTGTGACCTTCCCACCAACCAGTAAAAGTACAAGCTCCTCTACGAGTTTCTGTTCAATAACAGTAACAATGTGAATGTCCTCTCTCTGGCCCTGGGCCGTAGTTGTCTGACACAGAGTTTGTGTGTGTGTGTGTGTGTGTGTGTGTGTGTGTGTGTCTCTGTATGTGTGTGTGTGTGTGTGTGTGTGTGTGTCTCTGTGTGTGTGTGTGTGTGTGTGTGTGTGTGTGTGTGTGTGTGTGTGTGCGACGCTGTTACACTGTGACATTAGCCTGGTAGTGGTTCCCTGGGGCTGGAATCAGTGAGGTGGATGAAGGGTCACCCCAGCGGATGGTCCTTATGTGATGAGCTCACGGTGGAGTGTATCGCTCTCTCTCTCCAGGGAAAGAGAGGGTCGTTTCTC
>NC_139674.1:7516291-7546291 GCF_951799395.1 Argentina silus
GGAAAAAAGTAGATTGTGAAAAGTCACAAATAAATACATAAATCAAAAAATGACTGAACGCAATAAATAAGTGGCGTCCTCCCATGTCATTTCCATCTCATCCCAGCTGGGTATTTAATGAGTTCACGGCACATAACTCCCCCAGCTGTCGGTGGGGTGATGTATCTGCTCCGCCAGGGGAGCAGAGGGAGAATGGATGGATCTTCAGCTCCCAGAGTCCGGCCCGAAGCCCCTGCATGGCCGAAGCTCCGGAGATCTGTCATCCCAACTACGCTCCGCCGTCTCATTCCCACGCGTCCCTGCCGTCATATTTCTGTTAAACTGTGGACAAGGTTGCGCTGTGGAGTTTCTCTGTCCATCGCTCATGGGCTTGACCTGCCTCTCTCCCCTCACATGCCGGGGTGCTTCCTGAGGTCAACACCCCTGAGGCCTCTGAGGCTCTGTAAACTTTGGCCCACCCTCTGGGCTTGATATCATTTGAGATTGAGATCATTGAGACACACACATACACATACACATACACATACACACATACATACACATACACATACACACATACATACACAGATCTCAGAGGGCTGAGATATATACATACACACACACACACACACACACACCTCAGAGACTGATTTCAATCAAGCTATTGACATGGCAGACATGGTTCAGCCCAACTTCTCATCTGTGTGAGCATCTGTTGGAGTTGATTAGACCCAACTAAGCTAGTACTGAAGCAAAGTGACTCAGCTAACGCCTTCCTCTCCATTTCAGACCTCTGATTTCAGCGGGTAATGAACATGTGGTGGTTTAATCAAGATGAAAAAAAACACGGGTAACAAAGGGTCTATAAGAACTACGCAGTAAGATTTGCCGTCTCATTTCCGAGAGGGAGAGGAATGTAGCTCTGGGGCATTTGCTCGTGTGAGCTTTGCACAAAGCAATTGCTGATTAACCTCAGATATCTCATAACTTTGCTGCGGGCTCACAGGGGCACAGCCGTTGTCATGTAAATTCTCGATTGCTGTATTACTCAACGGGAAGCGAGGAATAATATCTGCCTGGATGATTCCTTAAAACGAAAGATGAGGTTCCGCATCTGTCACAGGCACTCAAACCCCTTTGTCTGCTCCCATCTGCAGACTCAACATTCCACTGGCAGTGACTTCCAAGGGATGCAGAGGAGCGAGCTTCATAACACAGATTGTAAATAAGAGCCGTAGACATAATTGAAATTGAAAATGAGTAAACATGACCGTCTTCCAAATCTACTCAAATGGGTATCTCTCCTTGCCTCAGGGTAGTCCTCTCTGGGGGGGCAGAGCTGGAATGTCTTGGACAGCCATGTTGAAAGAGCTCCGTCTTATCTGTAGGAGCTCGTTAGTGCGGGAGGGCAGAGCAGCAGGCAGCAGGGTGGCTCAGTCTCACTCAGCTACTTTAAACACATCACACCCCGGTTGCTGGAGCCTGTTTGCTACTCACCGCCACAAGCCTGGCCTACTTTCTGCTCCCATGGCAGAGAGAGAGAGAGAGAGAGACAGAGAGAGAGAGAGGGAGAGAGAGAGAGAGAGAGAGAGAGAGAGAGAGAGAGAGAGAGAGAGAGAGAGAGAGAGTGAGTGAGTGAGAGAGAGAGAGGACTCCAGGGATTAATTCCTAGCACTCTGCTGCAGGCGATACGTTGATACTGAAGTAACGTGAGAGGTAAAGGCAGAGAGAGAGGGAGATAAAACAACCGTTAAGAGTACATTGTCACCTTGTTCATGACTTGTTGCAGAGAGAGACATCCTAGTGATGATGCGTCTGTGGGTTCCCTGCTGAGGCACGCAACGTGTTAGCTAAGGACACGGAACAGTCAGGTTCAACTCAGGTCTTCAAGAAATAACCTGGTGCAAGCAAGAACCTCTCTCTTTCCCTCTTTCTCTCTCTCGTGCACCCACGCACACGCACACGTACACGCACACGCACACGCACACGCACACGCACACACACACACACACACACACACACACACACACACACACACACACACACACACACACACACACACACACCTTGAATCTCACACCTGTGCTGGTGAAAAATGTCAGTATTGCAGCAGAATCGCTGTGATGATGACAGGAAGGTGGACGATTGTGTTGTTCAGCGAGCAGTTAGGAAAGGCATTCGCAGGAAGAGAAAGGAGCGTGTCAGGGCATTGTGCAGGAAAACTGGATAGGGCACATTCATTGTGTACCTGTCGTGTGTGTGCAGAGGAGAGAGTCATATTGGATGTGACATTTCATGGGAAGTGGGAATCTGTGTACATAAACATGGATGTAGGAGTTATTCTATACTTATACTGTAGAGTCAGCCTGCCTTCATACAGAGTCACCATGTTGTCAGTGCACCAGCAGATCAGATTAATAATGGATCAAGGAGGATCAGGCAGTGAGTAATGACAACAACTGGGTGTAACTCGGTGTATTCGTTTCAAAGCATGGGATTAAACTGAACGGTGTAGTGTTTAATAGTCAGTAACATCTGACTACCTGTGACAAGGCCTATCAATCGCATCGCTCACTGCTAGTTCTCCAGCTGAGCGCTCAGGCTTTAGAATAGGTAATGGGACCATGATTGTATCTGGTTTGAAATTGTCGTCTGGTAGCCCGTCCAATTTGTTTAGCGTTCACATTTGTGGAGCGCCGGGCCGCCTCTCGATAAAGATACCTTGCGACCTAGATAAGTCACTGGCATTAAACGAGAAAGAACCCTGTCCCGCCGCTCAAGAGTCTCCGATTAGCTACGCTGCCAATACACACACACACACACACACACACACACACACACACACACACACACACACACACACACACACACACACACCGATACACACACGCGCATGCACACACACACACACACCGATATACACACGCGTGTGCACACACACACCGATACACACACGTGTGCGCACACACACACACACACACACGTGCACGCGCATACACACACGCGCACACACACGCACACAAAGTTTGTTTACTCAAGAGATATAACACAAAACCAGGCCACTAAAAAGGGGACAGGGTTTAGGGGTGGTTGAGATCTTGCATAAACACCACACTTCATTAGTTATTCCCTTAGTATCAAAAGCTATCACAAATGCTTTCATATGTCTAACTCATCGCCGTGCAACCATCCAAGTCACAGAAGTGACCTTGATGGTTGGTCACATGGTTTCCAGTCTCAGGCTCTATCCTACCTGCGGCTCCGTCATAAACCTGTGCTGCCCTGACGAGCAGCAGCCTCAGCCAATTAGGACGGATAGAGGCTGGCGGGCATCAGGAGGATTCACCAGTAAACAAGCAGCCCATTAGTACAAATTGCCTGCATCCCTGCATCACTCTCACACTTGTACCGTGGGTGAGTCACACAAACACACACTGGCTTTGACAAGTACCCAGCCATGTCATAGTGTGTCTTCTAAGCAGACAAGTATTTGTACCAGTGCATCACGCTCGAAATAGGAAGCATAATGTAAACCGTTCTGCGACACATCTACGGGCGGCAAAAAAAAAACTAGAACGATTTTTTGTTTTGTTTTT
Organism: Argentina silus; assembly: GCF_951799395.1. NCBI lineage: Eukaryota > Metazoa > Chordata > Actinopteri > Argentiniformes > Argentinidae > Argentina > Argentina silus. The sequence goes on from NC_139674.1 coordinate 7,519,867, forward strand.
CACGCTCAAAGGAGGCTCAGAGGACTCTTATTTAGCGAGGCAATTCGTAGAGCGTTGTTTTCTGACAATCATTGCACTCTGGGATATCAGGGTCCCCCTGCCAAGCTCCCCATCACACAAAAAGCACCATAGATGTCTCCTCCACATGCGGTCTGTGTGTGCAGAAAGAGAATAACAACAAATAGAGGGGGACCGGCATAGAAATAGAGAGGGAGAGAGAGAAGGAGAGAGAGAGAGAGAGAGAGAGAGGGAGGGAGGGAGAGAGGGGAGAAAAATAGAGGAGAGGAAGCTTAGCAATGTGCCCTTTTCCCACGCCTCATTAGAATAACTGTGGCTTCTTTCAAGTTAGAACAAAGGAGGCCCCCATCACTCATCATAATGTATGCAAAGGCCAGGCCCAGCGCAGCGTCAAGCCTGGGCGGCTGAAGAGGTCCCAGCAGCCTCCCTGTGCCACTGGATCACATGGTGCTAACAAAGACAGGTCGGACGACAGGTTGGTCAGGGCCCAGGGCTTCGGCGCTTGGCACCGGGCGCTGACCGGACACATCCGAGCCCTCAGAGAGGTCCATTAGAACAGAATGGGTTTAAAGCAGCATACGTAAACACCCCTCGCTGACAGAGACCTTACAGTCAACACAAAGGCTAGCTCAGGTGCCGAGGTGCACAGCGCTCTGCCAGGGTTGAGGAATACAAACACACACTTGCACACAAAATACAAACACGCACAGAGAAATACACACACAGAGAAATACACACACAGAGAAATACAAACACACACAGGTTTCAAAAAGGAAGGCAGGTGAGAGGAGGTCAACGATAGAGTAAATACCCTCGTATTTATTCAAGAGCACGGCACACATCCTTATTACACCGTCGGCTCGACTGAGAGCCGAAATGAATTCCAGCGCAGTGAACAAAGGCTCGTCAAACAAAAGGGGAAATAATCTTCCCTCTGTGAATAACGTGGCACGGTCGTCACTGCCAGATAGACGCTGCAGTCAGTCAGTCGGTCCGTACTGAACGTGAGATGTCATTTTCAACTCTGTGTGTGTCGAACGCTGGGTGTGAACTGAGAGACGCTGTTAATGACAGCTTGGCATGACGATTCTTAGAACCAGCGGCGTTTCTTTTCTGTTTAAACGATGAGAGGAGGGATGCATTCCATACTTATGAGAGAACAGTGGGCTTTCATTCAGAGAGAGAGAGAGAGAGAGGGGGAGAGAACAAGGAAAGGAGGGAGGGAGAGAGAGAGAGAGAGAGATAGAGAGAGGGAGAGAGAGAGGGAGAGAGAGGGAGAGAGAGAGGGAGAGAGAGGGAGAGAGAGGGAGAGAGAGAGGGAGAGAGAGAGATGGAGGGGGGCTAGAAGAAAGAGATTAGTGAGGGAGGAGAGAAAACAGCGAATGGAGGTAGAGCAGAAGAGAGGAGGGAGTGTTTAAGGGATGGGGGGGGGATTCGATTTGCAAAAGGAAACAAGTGGCATGCCACTTCTGAGAGACGTAGCAAGACGCGCGCAAGAGAGGGCACACACTCCCTTAACCTCCGTCTAATTACTGCATACCTTCTGTTAAATAACCCCCCTGCTGCTGCTGCATGGCAGACATTAGCCTGCACCCTGGGGTCCCTTTCACTCCTCCTCCCCATCATCATCATCATCATCATCATCATCAGTGTGATGCTGCCCTGCACGCACACGTGTGCTCACACACACACACACACACACACACACACACACACACCTGGTTTTCCCTCAATCTCATCCACTCCTTATCTCTGGCTGCAAATGCTTTCTGCACAATCTCCAAAAAGTATGACTTTTCTAATTCAGTAGATAAGCTGCCTGCTTTCACAGTGATCTTTTTATAAGGCCCAGTCAGTGTAGAGAGATTTTCATCATCAGAGAGAGAGAGAGGGAGAGAGAGAGACAAGCCGAGCTTTCTGTTCCAATTACTTTTTCAAGCTCCTATGCAACCTCGCTAAGAGAGAGGGTGATGTCAGAGAACTTTTCGACTGCTTACTCAGGCATATCGACGACTTCAAGATGTGAAACACCAACATGTGGAGCCCTAGAGACACAGGGACGGGCAACCGAAACAAAGCTTGATTAATTTACGTAGGGGCTATTACTGTACATCACTTCAGTTTTAGAAAAGGGTTTGCATGATTTGACCAAGTCCAAATGGCCGTTCACAAGCCACAGCCTAACTCTAAGAGAGGCCAGGATCAGTGGAGGAGAACAGAACAGCAGCAGACAGTCGTGGGCAATGTGAGAGAAAGCAGGCACTGTTACTGCTCTAGCAGGGTGCCAGGGTGCCACCTTTACCATGACTGATCACATTGGATGTCCTACTCTGGTTTGCTTTGACGACTGGCATCCAGAGAGAGCCCTGACACGCGGAGGGTGCTTAAATGTTGGAGGGCGAAGCCAGAAACAAACAAGGAAACACATACACACACACACACACACACACACACACACACACACACACACACACGGACACACACACACACACACATGGACACACACACACACACACACACATACACATACACATACACATACACACACACACACACACTTATATAAACCAAGGGGATTGAATGTGCAAGAGATGAATGTGCAAGAGATGAATGTGCATCCTTGTAGGAAAATGAAAGTCCAATACAAACAACCCATTTCATTAGAATAAAAAAACATGGCTTTTTCGGGATTAGACTCTCTGACCAAGAGGGGATCATCAGCACCTGGGAAACAGCTCTGCCATACACAGCCGCCAGTGGAATGCCCCCTCCACCAGCGGTGTGCCAGTGTGGTTCCTTCCCCAGGCCTCTCTCTGTGGTGAGGATCAAGCCCCATCGCGTCTCTCAGTCTCAAAGCAGGGCTGTAGTTAAGGAGCTCTCTCTCTCTCTCTCTCTCCCTCTCTGACTCTTGGAAAGCATGAATAATGTCTGTGTGACCAGGGGCAGCAGTCACTCTCACCCTCCGCGTCTGCTTCCTCTGATTTCAAGACGCCATGCTCCTCGCTCCCCTCCTCCCCCCCGGAAAACCGGATGAAATATGAAAGAGAGGACAGAGAGAGAGAGAGTGAAGAGCTGAGATGCATCAGGACGTTTCCCAGGGGTGTGAGGGACTGAGTTTAACTCAGGGCTGAGGTGTGGATGACCTCTCCGTGGGGAAAAAACTGAAAAAGGGGGTGACAAGAGAGAGGTAGAGATAGAGTTTGGAGAGGGAAAGGAAAAGAAGATGGATACTCGACACAGAGCAGTGAGATACTGAGAGAGAAGAGGATGCAGTTAAGACCCTTTAGGGTTTATCAACGCTCAATAACGCCAGCATAACAGGATGGGGTGAATATTGACAGGGACAGGGAAGAAACAGATGTCAATCCATACACATATTTTCACTGTTGCAGTACAAAAGTATCAAAACCCCCCCGCAAGTTTACACTGAATTGAGCTGTAGGGCTAGACTTAACTATCTTCCCATAGGACCTTGTAGGGTCTATGCTGTGGAGCACCTAATCAATTATCCCTAGCATCCTCATTGGAACATCGATAAAGACCTAAGCACACAAGCACACACACACACACACACACACACACACACACACACACACACACACACACACACACACACACACACACACACACTGTGTGTAGGAGTGTGTGAAGGTGAGTTTTCAGCTGATGTTGTAGACAGTGGCCAGTCCATTGAAGACACGCAGTAGGTCCCCAGCCTCTATGAAGTCTCTGAACAAGGTAGGATTTGAATAGTTGCATATTGATTGCTCCCCTTTTTCAGCGAATCAGCATGAAGCGGAGCAGGCTGGGAGTTTGCTGAATATTCTCTACCGTCTCCCTCACTGTTGAGGTCAGCCTCTTTCTCTCTCCCTGTGCTGCTAAATAGTCAATTTACATTCATAGGATTTCCAAAGCACATCCTAAATAAATCAGAAACATTTGTCAATTGCATTTCCCACTATAAAAGTTGGTGCACCCAATCCACAACGTCTTAGTGATTGTTATTTATAGCAGCCCAGGGTTTACTCTACCAGTCCATCAACAATCAACACAGCCGTCAGTGAGGTTTACCCGTGGACCTTGCGGCCTCAGGTCAATTGAAAATGATAATGAGATCGGGTGGGGAGGGTTCGGGTCAAATGATATGGCTTGGTATTTTGTTCCCTACTTTATAGGCTTAGCCTATATATTCCTCTAAAATTAAAATGATAAAAGATTCTATGTTCATTCTGATTTTTATTCTGCTTGTTTACGATACTGTTTAATATGTGCGGATTCGGGTCAGGTGCGGGCCATGTTTATGAAACTGCGGGGTGGGTGTGGGTCCATAAATAGCCGACCCGCTCCTCACTAACAGTCGTTGAGAGCTGCCGCTGTTTCTGGAGGCGACTTTTATTGGGTTTGATAGCGAACGCTTGGACAGGACCACAGAAACAGCGTGTTTTAGAGCGGGCAAATCCCTGCCTCGGCCGATAGCTTTGATTTCTGTGACGGAGATGAGAATCTCTTTATCGGCGGGAGGGTGGCGCCTTCATAAGAACACTATAACAAACGTCACGCTGGGGACCGTCTTTACGACAAAGATGCGTTTATTTTGTCCAACTCAGTGTCACCATCTGGACATCTGAGAATAACACCTACTAATAGTATTCAAAGTATAAACATCTATTTTCACAAGTAAATGTGTTTAGGGAGATCTAAAACAGATAGTTTGCACTTCATGGCTTTCTCTATCACACCCTAGGGTTTGTGTTTATTTATGTAAACCCTGATAAAAATGATGTTCAAAAATTCAACTGTTAGCCTCCAGCATTTTGAAACCACCCTGTCTTCCTCATCGACTAGATTAGGGCAATTCCAACTGTTTGATATTCAGTTGAGGTATGTCTGCAGTTACAATCCAGGCTGGTGATTCTATATATGGTGACCATGTCCTTGATCAAGGATACCTGGAAGGCAGACAGCTGTTCAACAGTGAGGCAGACTTAATGTGGGCCTGCAGGCTTTCTGTGAACTCACTCACTGAGGAGTAAATGCAACATATTGGATAGATCCACACCTCAGAAAGGCATCTTTCATATGCCAGGACAGCGGAATAGTATGCTTTGTCCATTCAGCATTCAACACAATATGATCCCACACCAGTGGAGGCTGGTAGAGGTGGAAATCGGAGGACAGGCTCATCATCATTCCTCATTCCATTCCATGTCTGTCCTCCAATTTCTACCTTCGCCAGCCTCCCCTGTTCTACACTTACCACTTAATTTATATAGCGACAGTACTATCCATGCACACTGTGAATGACTGTAGAGAGATAGCTTGTGGTTTCAGCTGTGGTTGAGATATGAGTGGTTGTGCCCATGAGCTTGTGAGTGTGTGCTATTGCTTCCACTGTGGACATGACTTTAATCATGAATGACGAGCTGGCATTTTGATTATATGGTGTCTTATGACATTCATATTCCCATACATCCAGATCACTGCAGTGGGTATCTTTAGATTATAATCCCGAGAGTATATTTTGTGTAGCATATGGTCCTTTGGAGACATTCTTACTGAATAACACCCTATATCATTTAAATTCTTCATACATCTAAGCCCACGCATCAATCTAAGAGGAACCCAGAGATGAAATATGAACAAATCCGACAATAATCCAACAAACTATGAACAAAAGACTACCCTATGTATCACAAGTCAAGATAAGTGGGATCACATTGCATGCAGTTTTTTCCCCCACTACAGAGCTTTTCAATATTTCTTCGACATCCAAAAGGATTAGAGATACATCGTAAATACACATCTCACAAATAGACAGACAAGGCCTCTGTAAGTGATACTGCATAATAGGATAGTTTATACCACTGTTACATATGTCAGGTTATGTATGAAGATAGCTGGCGTTTTTCCCTTAGCTTCCATAGCAACTGACAGCGTGCACACACACACACACACACACACACACACACACACACACGCACACGCACACACACACACACACACTCAAACACACACACACACACACACACACACACACACACGCACACGCACACACGCACACACACACACACACACACAAAGCCATTGTTGGAGGAACAGTGTGGAAAACAGAAAGACTGCAAACACTATGCCAAGTAACGAGTGAAGGTCAGTGAATATGGATTTCACATGTTAGTGATCATACAGATATGGATGAAGGGCTGTTAGTTCCTTATGTTTCTTGTCAATGTCAGAACGTATGGAACAGATACTTCTCTATTTCTATTTTACTATAATACTGTGACTAAGGACAGTATAACATACTTCATACACAAGGAGTAGCTATTGTCTGTGCACAGGGAGATCTCCAGTCTGAATTCTACCATCTCAAACACACAGACTGTCCCTAGAAACAGAGACATGCTGATGGGGACAGGAGTGTTGTTTGACAGTCTCAGTAAGAGGATGGATGACACGGGGGGGGGGGGGGGGGTGATGAGTGTGTGTGTGAGTGTCTGCTGTATCATTTACCCCTCCCCAGAGGTCAGACTGAGAGTCAGACGATGCAGAAGCAGCAAGGACAGCAGGATTTCTACACCTAGCCTCAGTGAACGCTTCTCCCATTAACACGCATGACTGGAGAGACAGCAGCGCCACAGCCCCAGAGGTAGGGTACTGTACACACTTGGAAGTGTGTGTGTGTGTGTGTGTGTGTGTGTGTGTGTGTGTGTGTGTGTGTGTGTGAAGGTGTGAAAGTGTGTGTGTGTGCCAGTGCTGCTCACACCCTCATTGGGAGTACTGACATAAAGATGGATTGGTCTGGTTCCAAAGTGAGTGAGTAGTGTAGACATGGCACTCTCGACTCGCGGTGGGAGTGTTAGGTCCACCACATCTCCCACAGCAGTCCGGTGACCAGTCCACTCTCACTGACATCAATCATACAGTAACAGCAACATGGCCCATTGACCTCTACACTACTACCTAGCTCTTACAGGCAACAGACTATATATCCTACTTCCAATACAGCATCAACAACCTATAGCCCATGCTTTACTGAATATATAGAGTCAATGTACAATGGGCACATCCTACCAGGTACAAGCGGTCTGCCCAATTGTTAGTGTTAATTGTTAATTGTTAGTTGCCTGCAACGCTATACTTACAGCATACTCCATTCTGGTGCTGTGTCTGTCTTTTCCTATTCATGAGGAATGGAATGTACCCCCCTGTGTGGGCTGCGTGTGCTGAAGAGGGTGTCAGAGGGGCACAGTGATGAGTCAGTACCCCCCCCCTACTCTACCCTCCTCTCCTTCAGACAACAACACGCTCTTGACAGGTTGCAAAGCTCTCAGGAGAAGCAGAGTTTTTTGGTTGTTTTTTTTCCAAATGAAAACGGTTGGAGTTTACAGATGCCTCCTCGTCGGGAGTGCGATGTTATAGCTGATTGTTTCTGTGCAGTCACTCCCGAAGTCCAGGCCACTCAGACTTAATGAGTTTTTCTCAAGCCTGGATAGCGGGGGCGCTGGCCCGGGCACGCACGACCACCGCCTGGAGCTGACCTGGAAATGTCGCCTCTTACCTGGACCTGGCACCTCCATGAGAGGGCCGATCAGCATCTGCATCTGACCTCCATCTGAGCAGCAGCAGCACTGCGACCGTCATTTGTGACCCACATTATATACAGTCCTACTGTACTTCCATTTAATTCTCTGTGACCAGCGAGAGAGAGCAGAGTGAGAGAGGGGTGTGAGAAGGAGGAGGGAGAGTATTCTTGTTTACCACAACAAAGCTTAACCAAGCAGGGTAGCACAGTATCTGCCTCAGGGAAGCAGAGCAGTAGTGGATGGATTTAGCAAAGAGTGTTGACAAGCACACATACACCCTCGCAGACAGTGTTCTCGTACATTGTTACCACACAGAGCTGACTCCACTACCAGCCAGGAACACTTCTTCTTCTGATTATTATATTATTATTGTTCTCCTTCTCCTCGTTAACATCCAGTTGTCCGACAGACTCCATCCATTCCATTTGCGGGATCTTAATTGTACCCTATGTTTGGTAATTTCCCAATCAGTTGTTGTGGAGATTCTAATTACATCCCGCACGCCGAGTTGATTACGGGTGGGAATCTCATCTCATCTCTCCCTCCCCCAAGGGAGTAATAAAGACCTAATGTTCTGCTCTGTTACAGATGGGGAGCCTGACACAGGAATACACACAGGTCATGAAAAATGTATTAAAAGGAAATTTAAGGAAAACGGAAATTGAGCACTCAAGGGTGGTTAATCACCGAAATGAATGCCCCTCACTTGACAAAAGGGATACCGGGAGTAAATTGTCATCTCAGCCTTTTTAATTGCATCAAATACCATAATGAGTTATGGGTGTAAGATACATTGCGAAAGGAGAGTAGGGTTTGTTTGAGTCTTGACCTTATTGAATCATCGGACCATTCAACATGAGAGGGGGATGCATTATTCAGAGAATCCGTGAACAACCGTTGCAAATTAACCAAGCATGTAAGCTGGTCAGTGACACTGGCGTTCAGCTGTAAGGGAGACCACATAAAGAGGGGAACAGAGTAAGAGCTTTGCCTCTTGTTGGCTGTTGGTGTCAGGGTATTGGTCTATTGTTCCCAAAAATGCAGTGAGAGAAATGTAGAGAATCTGGGCCTATTGTACAACACTATCATGTCTGGGAAGAAGCCCTTTGGCTACATGCTAGTATCCATCTCCCTTGATAAGAGGTCTGTTCATAAGAAAATTCAAGGTCACTAACTGGACCTTGGTGATGTGCCTTTGTGCTGTGTATACAATACTGAGATCTTATATACCAACACTGTTAGCTCAGAAGCAGTCTGGACAAACTGTCTACACTGCAAATCTGCAAGGAGAGTTCATCATGTCATATCAGCACTGAAAACGACTGCTTTTGAAATACGACAGACTGAGGTTTTAGGCCTCCTTGGACAGAGAAGTTTTCTATATGGCACAGAGCTGGACCATTCCAATTCAATAGTCTTTTTGATCACATACCAATGAATGATTCTGTATCTGATAAAAACAACATGTTTTTACAGTCTTTAACCATCCAGATCAATCAAGTGTATTCATTTCTGTCATTTAAAGAAATAGCATGTGGCACAATGGACGCAAGCATATGCTACTTGATAAACAACAACAAGGGATAAATTAAATGGACGCCGACAAAGCTATGAAAACACATCTACAGCTGGAGTAATCGCAAAGAGGACGTGTCTCGCTGAGAAAAATGAGGTTCATATATCTTTAATTTGAGAAAATCCCTCGGGTATGACGTGGAACGGATTCCCAGTCATACCAAGCACACAGCCCAAGACTTTGATCCAAAGCTCCTTACGGGGTTTTGCTTATTTTTCACACCAAAGCGAGAGCCTACAGATCTCTCTGGCCCTGCCTGAGATACAAGACATCCAATGTCATTAGTTCAGAGGATCAGAAATCTGTCGGGAAGGGAAGAGGCGTGGGCACACAAACACAAATAATTGTTTTACAGAGAGTGTGGGTAAGTTCACACGGTCAATTCAACCATCAAGAAAAATATCTTAGTAATCATCATCATCATGACAAAGTGGTTATAATAACCTGTAAAGTACCCACAATCAAAAGCCATATCCAGTCAAACCATACAGATAACTGGAAGGAGCTGAGGCTCATGAAACTACCTACAGTAAGCCACTTGAACTTGTACTGTAACCACACCACACATTCTATTGAATTTGTGCAAACAAATATTTCCTCCATGAGGAAGTTCAAAACAATCTACCAACAATCTGAGTGGATGATTTGTAGCATTTCCTTTGGGTTGAGAATAGATGTTTTCTCTAGGGAGGCACTGATGACTCCAAAAGACTAATAAAAGGAGCTTTTATTGATCAGATATCCAGGTGTCCTGAATACAGTGCATAGGCTATTGCATACCTAAAACACTATCAGACAGTTTGATGACAATAAGAGGTTGCAATCAGAAGTGTGACACCTCACATTTGGCAATGTTTTCAAAACTTGTAAGTTTTCTATAGATGTAGCCGGGTCTGTGCACAGTTGAGTCTAATGTAACCAAGTGCATGCTGCATAATTACCTTGGAATGCCAAGTATACAGTAGCCTAACAAATAAATCTAATTTAGCCAATGGGCATGACATTCTCATGCAACTAAATTCTAACTGAACTACTTTCCTCCGCCCCAAATTTTGTTTATGAAATCTGACCGCAAATGTAACTGTTTCGCTGTCCCTGAGAAACATAATCAAACTTTATGATTATGTTTCTTCTTTATGTACGCACATCCAACAACTCACATCACAAGACGCAATGAAACAAAATGCCACACCCACACTGCCTGACAAGATAATTCACGACTAACAGACAAACACTGCTAACTGAAAACTAAATAATACAAAATAAAAAACACAGCTCAAGGTATACATCATAACAAGTTAAGAGCATATTTTACAAGATCATATGACACGAAGTTCTCTATAAAAGCGGCATTCGTCCTCAAACATAACACACCCCCTTAAAGTCATGACACCAATTCTGCTACTTGGTATCATTTTAAGTTTACAAACTTTACAACAGAGTTGACACACATATTTTACAAATAACTCTTTCCATGCAACACTTTCTTGCACCTCCGCCCTTTTAAGACCATAACAACGGATGCACAAGGAAAGTTAGCCCACTGTAGTCTGCTCTCAATTTCGGAGATCCTTTAATCCAATAACTATTTTCTTGTGGAACAATAGAAATACAATGTCAAAGCACATTCAATCGCAAACAAAATAGTGCCTTACGGGGTCCTGCACAAAGGCAGACGTGCCTTTTGGCAGTCTGATAGTCTTGCGCTTGATGTCTATTTTCGTAATTCAGTTGTCTCACCTTGTTTGACACACTTTAGGCGAACGGGGTCTTTAGAGTGTCTGACCACTGCGTGGACATCCCTAATTGTTAGTCCGGCCACCGGGGTGTCATTGACCTCAAGGAGAAGTTCGTCCTGGGACAGTTTGCCGCTCTGGCAGGCCACCTTGCCTTGCCTAACCTCCCCGATGTAGGGGAACTGTCCATTCTCCGCGCCTCCTTTCAGCTCGAACCCGAGCTCCCCTTCCTTATTCCTGCAAAGGACACTCTCATGGACTTTGTTGGTCCAGTGGTTTTTCTTCTTAAGGGTTTTGGACATGGCTGAACAATGAGTATCACATGAGGGTACCCATGCAGTAAGTTATCGGTCCTGTCCGCGTCCCTGGTTTCGCCTCCCCAGCTTGATGGTGGACAGTTTCAACAGACGCCAGTGGTAGTATCCATGTCAGCACAGCATATACAGCAGCTGGCTCAGCCTGCGTTGCTGTACTGTGAGCTCCTCAACACAGTTACAGCCAACTGACCCGGATGTGATGTCTGTAGGAGGCAATAGGAGCGAGGCAAGCCTCTCCCGAATCCGAAGCTTCCCGCAGAAAGGAAAAAGGGAGAGAAAGTAGCGGTATTTCCACTGGCATAGTTACGCATCAATTCACGTCTGAATTTAGAGAGGGCAGATTGCCGCCAGTTCATGAAATGAGATTCCTTTCACATAGCCTACACCAAAAAGTGTTATTTCTGCTTGACTTATACTTTGTTGCCAAAATGTAACAGTTTTAGCCATGCCTATAAAAGGCAATTTTCCATGTCTATTGTTCTGTTTAGGAACTTCCATTTTAACCAGTCATTGTATTCTTCTCATTATCTCCCATTTATATTTTCTTATTTCTACTTTTAACTGTCACTGAATTTACATATTATTACATACTAGCATAAGTCCTAACATTTTTGTTACAAACAATTGAAACCTATTTGTGTTATGCATTGACAATATTACTAACAAAACAACAAACAAACAAAAATTTTGTCAACAAACAAACCACAATGGATTCATCAATGTTATTGTGTGCCAACACCTCTCCATTTTTCTCTTTAGTTATAACTTCTGTTCTGATAAAGTTCATTATGGTTCATATAGCTGCAAACAGGTGTTACCATACAAAAGTGTGACTGTGACATTGTGTACCATCAATAACTAATTTCAAATCATTGTTGTGGTACAGCTGTCTCTAACGCTTTTTGAGAATTTTGTCAGCCTCCATGGGAATTTAAGGCTCCTTTTATATCTTGTATTGTGTGTGGAAATGTAGAAGGAGACAAGAGTCTTCATAGCCTTCTCTTCAATCAGGCTCGTAGTTGATGGCATCTCGAAGGGCATACAGCTTTTGAAGGTGGTTTCATTTAATATTTCATCAATATTTTATCTGTGCCATTCTGTTTGTTTAAGTTTCAAAACCCAGTGGATACAGCATTTTTGATTCCTCTACAGTTCAAAAATTAATTAGCAGTGGTCTGCAGTGTGATGCAAAGTGTTTGATTGCACTATCCTAGGTGATCTGTCCCTGCAACATCTCCCACATGTACCTCACCTCACGCTACACCTGGACCTGGATATTGGATGCTGTGGTTGACATGTATAAAGGCAGATATCTCAGTTGTGTACAATTATACATATGGATTCTCATATCATAATGCTAGATATGTCAAGACTCCTCTCGAATAGCTAATTGTTGCTGGCCATGCACTTCCCTAGTTGATGACTGCCTCCTTGTTTGTGGTGAGGTTTCAACATAGGTAGAGGAACGTCTGATGACAATAATCTTTTTGAGAACTTTTTAGTTTTTATTTACCTTTAACATTGATACAGGGATGGAGAGTCTGAAAAATGAGAGAAGCGTAAAAACAACCGGTGTGAAGACTTCAATAGAGAATGACTGATGCCACCCGCAGTTTGTATCTCTCAATATGATAGAGAGCAGATTAACTCTAATGCAATAATGCAGATCATACCAGACTATCCCACTCCCATTGTAGATTAGACATAATATGACATGAAAGTGGGTAGCACTTTAATCAATCTATCTAGATGGATTAGGACATAATATCATGGTGTCCATTGTCAGTAGTGGCCTCTTTCAAAACCTATGTTTCCTAATAGACTTCAGTGGATTATCTTGAACGAGCAGTCTCACTGTGAGCCACAGAAAATCAGAGGACAATTTCTAAAATTGTTTCTTTATTGCAAAGTTAGATTTTCAATTAGATTTTCTCTCAGATTTTCTCTCGGCAAAGCCCAATTCCTTTAAAATGAACTTAAAAGAGAGCCAAACAAGTTTAAAGTTATTATTTTCCTCAGTATAATCGATCTTCAAGCTAAAAGTGTTTCATGTTGGTATAGTGCTACCCACTCTTGAGACATATTAGTCATACTATTAGGGTAGGAGCTTCAACTCTATGGGCAATCTCTTTCAACATTCTCTCTTAATATATCTACTTGTGCATAGCTCTGCGTGCTCTCCAGTAGACCCTTTTCATTAGTTTGGTCTTCCCCTAGTTTGCATCATTAACAGCACCACAATGTGAGAGGACTGTGCAAATCTTTTGCTTTGTTGTACTGGTTTATGATGTTCTTCTGCGCAGAAATGGCATTTTAGATTGAAATTGATTTAATTTCTACAGCTATGTCAAACTCCATTATAATCTGTTTTCCCTTTGAGTCACATTTGATGTCCTTGAGAAGTGATGACAACAATGGGCCGTGAATACTGTAGTCTTCTCCCAAGCAATTGGAGAAGCGGCTCTCTGCATTCCAGAGGTGGGAGAACCACTGACTACAGTGAAATTGAGATGGAGGGGAGTATTTTAACAAGGGCAGGAATTCCATGGAAGGGGTGTTTGCACAAGGAGAGGAATTCTCTGCGCGTGGCAGAATTGGTGCTGAGGATGCCATCGCCATGAGGAGGGAATTGAGTGGACTGGAATACCAGCCAAGGGAGGCTGGTGGAGGTAGAACGGAATGTGTGTTTGATTCCACTCCTCATTACATTCCATGCATTACAATGAGCCTCTGATCCTCTGATTTCTACCTCCACCAGCCTCCCCTGATACCAGCTTGGGATGAAACTACGTTGTTAAGTGTGACATGCCGGGCTCTGGCATGGGATGGCAAGTCCTCAAACTGAAGGGAGGGTGATCATGTGTGCTTGTGTGTAAGTCATTAACCATAGCAGAGGGTGAAGTTAATGAACACATTATTGTTACATAACAGTGATGCTGCCTCTGGGACCTTGGTTGCTATGCTGCAACCAGGAGAGGCTGTCGGAGGTAGAAATCGGAGGACAGGCTCATTGTAATACATGGAACGGAATAAGAAATGTAATCAAACGCACGTGTTTGACACTGTTCCTCATTCCATTCCATGCATTACAATGAGCCCGTCCTCTGATTTCTACCTCCACCAGCCCCCACTGGCTGCAACATGATGTAACGACTTTGACAGCGGTAATTTCAAGGCAATTAAACGCATCCAGGAATAAAGTGAAGCAGCTTGGTGGTGCTAAGAGGGTGATTGGAGCTGACAATGGCCGCTCTGTGTCATCAAATACAGTGATGCTCATTGTAGCTCTCTCCGATAGAGTGTATTGGTGTTGTTGGTCATTTGGCAGCCCTGAGAGTTCACCTCTCTTGGTATAACAAGGGGAGAGTAACTCAACACAGCCTGTTTGTTTCAGGCCATCAGTAGGGCAAGGGATAAATGGACTGGCTGTGTTTGCGTCATTTGATGTGTTTGTTTGACTTCCATCAGCTCGACCTAGCTGCCTAGTCAGTCAAGGTTCCATCTCTCTCCTGCCTGCCCCAAGGAGATGGAGGTGCCAAGAAATGAAGAGATCAACCAGATGTAGCTGCCAACATGCTCTGGTTTTACCACGCACACACACACTGACACACACACACACGCACACACACACACACGCACACAAGAAGCTCAGTTCATCAATAAATCAGTCACCACCACCTCAACGAACCTACTGTATCTTTATCCACACAATGCTCTCAGAAAAGAAAACATCTTGGGCTACAGTATGTACTATAATGTTATTCATCCCTTTCAATGGGGGAACTGGTACAGTATAACACAACCCTATTTTGATTTATTCGGATAGGTTCTAACAGGAACTCACTGAGGATTCATACATTGTTCTGTAGTCTACTCTCTACACCAGGGGAGGCTGGTGGAGGCACTGTCGAAATCAAAGGACGGTTATTGTAATGCTTGGAACAGAATGAGGAATGGTAACACATGGTTGATACCATTCCTCATTTCATTCCAAGCATCACAATGAGCCCGTTCCTCGGATTTCTACACTACCCCCATCAGCCTCCACTGCTCCATACACAAGGCTCAAACACCATAAGCCATTTGGTACGTTAAGCAGTCCTCTGCCACGCTAATGTGTATTTCAGTACTTACAGTATGCCAGGGAGACCCCACTCCTTGTTGCAGCGAGGATGTGACTCAATCTGCCCATTGTTGCCACAAGCTGCTTCACTTTAAAACAATGAACAGCAGGCGAACCTCCTTTCAATCACTCCTTCCCCCCACCATCTCCCTCCCCCTCCTCTCTCCTCTCTCCCCGCTCCACAGCACAGCACAGCCAAGTGCTGCAGTGACTGGAGGATATATTTAGGGCTTTTTACACTGAGTGATTGAGCCGGAATCACAGCGTAGTGGGGGCTGGCACTCTGGAGACTCCCAGTGAGAAGCACGACTGCTTCTGGACATAAACGAGGACAAGTGCTCTTGCTTCCTCCCTCCATATCGGCTCAGAGATAACTCCCCTTCCCTTCCCTTCCCACACTCTGGGCTTTTAACCACTTTTAAACACAGCTCCAGTCGTCTGAAAGAGAGCCTCCCACTGCTGATGTACTGAACAGACCTGCATTCAAATTGTACTGGAAATTATCTTTGCTGTGTTTGATTGACTTTCCCTGGCACAGTGGAACCAATGCGATAGTCCCTAAAGTATAAAAAAAAACCGCCCACCTGGCACTCAAGCAAACGATCATCATAAAGCATTCGAACATTTTTAAAAACTATTATTTCGACCCTGGTCTGTTAGTGGTCTCCTGCTGCTCCTTCTCTGGTTGCAGGACTTGCAGGATGAGGGGAAAGTTACAATCACACAGTCATCTGTCATGGGCTGACGTCCCAGGGCCCCGTCATCTATCAAAGTGGAGCAATGCTATTATTGCCATGCAATCAACACTGGCAGCTTGATGGCCTTTCACCTAGACCGCCTTCTCCATCACGTCACAAAGCTCATTTGACAAACACGGAGAGACGGACCATCCATCTGAGATGGCTGCTTTTCCAACATCTGACCATATTTTCATATTAACGATGGTATTGCTGTAACATCTAAAACGGTTGCAACAGTCAGACTCATGCATTCTTCTTGCCCTTTAGAATACCTTTATATATATACTCATTACACATAATCCATCATACCTCTCAGTGGAGCTCTATATACAGTGCATTCGGAAGGTATTCACACCCCTTCACTTCTTCCACATTTTGTTATGTTACAGCCTTATTCGAAAATGGATTAAATTCATTTTTTCCCTAATCAATCTACACACAACACCCCATAATGACAAAGCCAAAACTGGTTTTTAAAATGTTTGCTAATTTATTACAAATAAAAAACTGTTTACAGAAGTATTCAGACCCTTTACTCAGTACTTTTTTGAAGCACCTTTGGCAGCGATTACAGCCTCAAGTCTTCTTGGGTATGACGCTACAAGCTTGGCACACCTGTATTTGGAGAGTTTCTCCCATTCTTCTCTGCGGATCCTCTCAAGCTCTGTCAGGATGGATAGGGAGCGTCGGTGCACAGCTGTTTTCAGGTCTCCTCAGAGATGTTCGATCAGGTTCAAGTCCGGGCTCTGGCTGGGCCACTCAACGACATTCAGAGACTTGTCCCGAAGCCACTCCTGCATTGTCTTGGCTGTCTGCTTTGGGTCGTTGTCCTGTTGGAAGGTGAACCTTTGCCCCAGTCTGAGGTCAAGGATTTCTCTGTACTTTGCTCCGTTCATCTTTCCCTCGATCCTGACTAGTCTCCCAGTCCCTGCCGCTGAAAAACATCCCCACAGCATGATGCTGCCACCACCATGCTTCACCGTAGGGATGGTTTTGGCCAGGTGATGAGCGGTGCCATGCTTGGTGGTTCCAAACTTCTTCCATTTAAGAATGATGGAATGACTGTGTTCTTGGGGACCTTCAATACTGCAAAAATGTGTTTGTACCCTTCCCCAGATCTGTGCCTCGACACAATCCTGTCTCGGAGGTCTACGGACAATTCCTTCGACCTCATGGCCTGGTTTTTGCTCTGACATGTACTGTCAACTGTGGGACCTTATATAGAAAGGTGTGTGCCATTCAAAATCATGTCCAATCAATTGAATTTACCACAGGTAGACTCGTAGAAACATCTCAAGGATGATCAATGGAAACAGGATGCACCTGAGCTCAATTTCGAGTGTCATAGCTTATACTTATGTTAAATGTGATATTTCATTTTTTTTTTACATTTTTTTTATAAATTAGCAAACATTTCTAAAAACCTGTTTTCACTTTGTCATTATGGGGAATTGTGTGTAGATTGATGAGGAATTATTTTTTTTAATCCATTTTAGAATAAAGCTGTAACATAACAAAATGTGGAAAAAGTGAAGGGGTCTGATTACTTTCTGAATGCACTGTATATCATCAATCATGAACACTGGGCTGTACCTTGTAAATCTTAATCCTCAGACATCCCCTCTTAGATCTAGTGATTTAAATGGCACGGGAGCATCAACCCCATCACAGCCACCGTTGACTGCTCAGTGATTCATCTCAACCTTACACAATCCATTGAAGAGGCCCAGTCAACCTGCAGTCTCTAATCTCTGTGTTGAGGGCCATTCTGTAGCTGTAGCTGTCCCAGTCAGGAAGGAAAGCACTCCAGCCACTGTGACTGTGGATCCAGAGTGGGTGTCTTGAAGGGTAATTAGTGAACGCTACACCCAGGGCGGCAACAGCGTCGGCTGGCATCAGCGAGCATGCCCGTGGTGCGAGAGGGCAGAGCGTGCAAAGAGCGTGAAGGGAGAGCAAGAAGGGCAAGAGGCTGAGAGGGAGGGGTGTAGAGGTTGGCAGGGGCCAGGGCTCTAAACAGCCTCCTATTGGTATTCACACCTCATAGGTCGTGTTGGCTCACAGTTCAGCCCCTCATTGGTCTCGATCGTCTGGGTTGGTGTTGAAGTCAGGTCTCTCACTCCCACCAGATGGACTGAGAGGGAGTGAGTCTCACCCCGGCTCTGAATGATTGGGTGGACAGCTCCAGTGAAGTTTCCCAGAAGCCTCCTCTTCTGTATTCCTCTCACACAGACCCATCTAAAGGCTTTCATTGATCCCCTCGTGAGGATCCTCTTCCTGGGCCTGAAGTAAGTATTACATCACTGTCAGACAGTGTATATCAACACATTATGCTTTCATATAACTACAGTCTCCACAAGTGTGTGTTGGTATCATTCAGTACCATTCGTAGGAACTCCTGTACCTTGATAGAATGTACATTAAATTAATATTGATGACACAGGTGTGAGTACTGAAACGAAAGTAAAGACGGTTTGTATTTTTACCATTGACCGTCACCTTATTAGGGGGAAGGATCATTATATATTACACCCCAAAGACTGTTCAAGCCACTCAAGTCAATATAGTCCAACAATGACCTAGATACCATACCAGGCTTCTTACTGACATGATCCAAAATTCAGACCCCCTATCCAACCCTCCCACACGAATCAATGGCACATAGGCCCTTGTTCCTCTCCGCTCTGCCTTCCCGTCCTCCCACAGGCCTTTTGACAAGGTAACACTTTGCTCGCTTTACCATCTCATCTGTGTTGCTGACGCATCCCGCAACTCAATTATTCATTCCTGATTTCTCATTTATAACGACTCACAGAGCAAGTCACTCACCCCGGTCAATAAATATTTCCTTTGCCAAGATTAGATGATTTCGGATGACCTAGATATTAAATCATGTTCTTTTTTCTCTCTCATGGTAAATCTCGGAGTGAGAGAGAGACAGGGAGAGAGAGATAGAGAGGGAGAGAGAGAGAGAGAGAGAGAAAGAGATGGGAGATGTGGCATGCTTTAGTTCAACAGTGACCCCTGGTGTAGAACGTCTTCGGTACCAGTGTTGAGCTTCCTTTCAAGGTTGTGTAGTCAGCGGGGATGTTCCCCTGAGGAAATGTTCAGATGTTCACTACTGTATTTGCCTCTGCTTGACTCAGTGTGCGACTGTGTGTCCATTTGTGAGTCACAGCCCTCTACCCTTATCTGTCTATGCCTTTCTCCATGAATAAGTCCATGTATGGAATGCATTATGGCCCAAAACACTCATCCGGGGACAGCTAATCCATCTTTAATCCTAACCTTGACTGTCTGTGAGTGACAACAGTGTAATCCATGGTCAGAGCTGAGGGCCACCACCATCGTAGACAGTGTACCAAGTGACAGAGTCGTACCCCCAGTGACGGCACCTCCCAGGGCCTGTAGCCCGCCTGTCAACAGCCCTGTGTGGTTTATTCGACTGGGGGTTTGGGGTAAAGAATAATTACAGATTCCACTGCGCTGTGGAAGATTTAAGGCTCCTGCCTTCAGACCTAGCTGTCAGTCACTCAGATAGGAGCAGCTGCCAGGGGCCTGTCAGTGGACATATAGATCATCCCCCTATCATAGCCCTCCTCCTGTCCCCCACACTGTAACCTAACCAAGTCTGTCAACAGATTTATTCATGGCAGCAATTAGAAAAACTAACTGCTCCGTAATCCAAACACAGGAGTTGACAAGATTACCATCATCGCTATGAATATTTATCTTGGGAATAGACGATCAAAGGCTTTTCGGTGAACACAGGCAGAACTCGTATTAAAAAGCGGGCAAATACACCAGTGTGTTCAGTGGTTAGTTGATGTTTATTAGGACGATTTTGATGTTGATTTAAGCAGACACCAGGGGGTTGTGGGTATGCCCCGAGCAAAGAAACTGTGAGGTGTAGGAGGAGATTCTAAACAGGTCTCCACTACTTCAGGCTCCAAATACTTCTTGAGAGACTTTTGATGATGAAGTAAGTGTTTCTAAGTGTTTGAATGACATGCAAATGTGAGAATATTTAGAATCCATTGAAAAGATTTCAGTAAAATTGCGCCTGGGTAATGTTCCTGGGTAACGACTTTACTATAGCAACACATCTAAACTGGAACAACCCAGAGAACGTCTTCATAGAGGCCAAACTTCCCCATCGGCATTCAGACAGGATGAGCGTTTGCCTTGTCTTGTCTGAGCCACTGATGTCAACTACTTAAGGATTCTGGTCAAACAATAAGATAAAACAACAAAAACTTTTTCTCACCCGGAGCAAAAGAAGAATACACAAAACCTGGCAGATTAGGACATGGGGAAAGTGGTCGATACGACCAGCCTGAGAGAGTTTATTTGAGAATGACTTTCCATGTCGCCAGTAGGGCAGGTGTGTGTGTGTGTGCGTGTTTGCGTGTGTGTGTGCATGTGCGTGTGCATGTGTGTGTGCGTTTGCGTGTCCTTGTGTGTGTCTGTGTGTGTGTGTGTGTGTGTGTGTGTGTGTGTCTGTGTGTGTAGAAGGACACTCATTACTTCAGTCTCATCACCTTCCTCCCGGGTTGTGGGCCGAGCTGCCACTGTGTGCTTCCTTATCCTGGCTGGACTGACATATGAGTGAGTGAGTGTAGAGATACCCCCCTCTACCCCCCCTCTACCCCCCCTCTACCCCCGCGCCTCGCTGCCTACACACACCTCATGTTTACCAATGAGCTCCCGGTAGACAGGTGATGGTGTCATCCAGAATGACAAGAAAGGGTGATGGCACCAGGCGTCTGTCAGTGTGTGTGTTTGACCGGGTTTCACCTCTCTTGACGAAAGACAGGCAGACATCTTAGGATAGGACCAAACAAACTGTCAAACTAGCAGCCTGTGGAGCAACAATGGACTGGCATGAGCCCAGAGTGAGAAGGGGTACCATTTCTGGATATTAAAGGTCCTGTATGTAACGTTCAAGCTTTCTAAAAGCTTCCTAACAGTTGCAATGGCTATGTTTAATTGGTAGTGATCAGGGAATGAGATGTCTTGAAAGAAATATTTCATTTCCGAACACTGTTTTGGGAAAAGTGCTTTCTAAAATGGAGTTACCTACCCCACACTCGGTTTGCATATAAACATGTTGTTACTGCCAGGGGTGTTCTAGGGGAGTGGATGCACCGATTTTCATCTTTCTGTGTCTGGCGGCTGCCTCTTCGAATCGTGCGGGCATGCAGAAACACAACAGCTAATGTCTGACATTACAAGTCCATTTCGGGGGGTTATTATTATTATTATTATTATTAGGGAGGATGTTGCTGTTTGTAACATGTAACTGAATTTCGCTGCAGTGGCCTGAGGTGGCAGATTTCCGGGAAAACATACACCCTTCTCCTTTAAGGGTCTCCTTCCAGACAGCATAAGAAAGAAACTGTGGATTATTATTATTATTACAAAGAGGTAACCAAGGTGAGCGATAGTTATGACAAGCAGAGGAAGATGTATTCTCTGTTATACGCCTATGAAATTGCATAACTGCAATAGACAAAAGATGACCCTTCACAGTTGTCATTCTATACGCTGGTAAAGTAGAACTTCATTGGAGACACCCAAACAAACTTTCATCACTGCAAAACTGACATGACAATTGTAATATTTGGCTGCTAAATGTACTCTTCATGAATGTCTCATTATTTCACTTTCCCCATCATCACAGAAACGGAGACAGTGTTTAAAACTGTGCAGGTTAGAAGATTTATTTAAAAAACTAAAATTGGTTTTCAGCTATATTAGAGACTGGTCATGTTAGCCAAGTTACTTGTACTAGCACACATGTCATGTGATCAAATCCAAAATATTTGATCACCTTTAACAATCTTGCTTAAATAGCTATATTTACAGTATCCTATAGAAGCTTGCTATGTTTGTCTCCAGATATGTTCGTTGTCATGGCATTGGTTGTGTTGCAATCACTTTACCAGTGTATTGTCCAGATCCCTTCACCTTGGCTGACCTCACAGAGTGTGGTCTAGTAGTGTGAATGGTACTGGGTCATTCCCTCCTCCTCTGATTGGACCTTAACGTGCAGCAGCACAGATTCTGCTTCGATCCTTGTCAAGGTCGTCCAATCAGATTCCAAGGGTACACAGATAAGGCCGGGGGGGGGGGGGGGGGGGGTCTTTGTGTTTGTTATCGCGCAGCCGAGTTGACGCGCAGCCGTTTTTGAGATACCACCAGATTGTTTTTGGAGAAATAACCAAGGAATTATGGGCTAAATTAAGCAGACGTAGTGGGGACAGTGGTAAAGTATCTCTTATCTGGGCAGCCCAGGGCAGTGGGTTTAACTCGAACGCTACTGACTGAACACCATGTCACACTGGCGCTGGAAGAGAAGGAGCGAACAGAGATGTTCCGTGTGTACTGTAGTAATACATTGTAAGTGTTTTGATTTGATACGCATTCTTCATTTAAGGGGAAAAGACTGGTGTTATCAGAGAATTCACATTGTCCATACTTTGACAAATTGTATCCCTTTCTTTCCCTCCTCTCTCTCTCTCTCTCTCTCTCTCTCTCTTTCTCTCTCTCTTTCCCTCTTCCATACCCCTCTCATTCTCTCTACCCCCCCCCCCCCCCCATTCACGTTGACTCTCCTTTCATGTTGGCACTCAGTGTGTACCAGTCACCGTTATGTGGGAAATATCCGTCCCTAATACCATGCTGACAGATTGCTTTCTGCATGGAGAACGATGGCCCTCAAAGCTCTATTGCTAATTCCCCCAGACGTCACACACTGTTGAAGGAACAGCTCCGCTCCCGCCGCGCCTCAAAGAGAAAAAAAAAAAAGTCTAATATTAGAACTTAAACTCCTGCCAATCAGTCCACTGGCTAATCGCAAAGCACACGTGTTTGATACCATACTTTGATACCATTAAATGCATTACAATGAGCCTCCACTGATGGACACTCTCTTGACACACCAAGAGTACGTGTGCGTGACTGAAGTTGTACCTACACACATCAGTATTCACCATGTAGAGTGTGACTGGTTTCGATAATGTGTAGAGTGCCATGGGGGCTGGTGGAGGTAGAAACCGGAGGACGCACACGTGTTTGATACCATTTCTCATTCCATTCCATGCATTACAATGAGCCTGTCTTCCATTGGTAGAGTGTGACTGAGCATAGAGAACTCCTGGAGTGTGTGTTGGTTCATAGAGTGTGTGTTGGTTCATAGAGAGTGTGTTGGTTCATAGAGAGTGTGTTGGTTCATGGAGTGTGTGCTCCACTTCATGGCGCTCAGTCGTGGAGGCTGAGGGAGAGGAGGATTGGAGAGAAGGATGGAGACTGTTCAGAGCCACGATGCCCCCCCCCATGGGCCTCATTAGTTGGGTGAATATATCATTATGAAAGTGCCTTTGTCTGTCTCCGCACCAAGCGGAGCATCTTTTATTAAATAACAGCCAGAGAGAGAGAGAGAGAGAGAGAGAGAGAGAGAGAGAGAGATAAAGCCGATGGGGGAATTTCTGTACTGTAAATACACACACACACACACGCACGCACACGCGCGCACGCACGCACGCACGCACGCACGCACGCACGCACGCACGCACGCACGCACGCACGCACGCACGCACGCACGCACGCACGCACGCACGCACGCACGCACGCACGCACCACACACACATACACACACACACACACAGGCACACACACACATTCAGTTCCTCTCTGTTCAGCTCATGCTGTCATTTAGTCAATTGGGGGGGGGGGGGGGGGGGGGGGGGGGGAGAATGTGGCAGAATGTGGCAGCCCATGATAGGACTGTGCTTCGCTCATGACAAACTTCTTTGCTTTGAAGTGACCTACTTGCAGAGTAGAAAGGCTGTCAGGAAGTGGGAAAAAATGTTCCATAAATGGCATTCCCTATCTGTGCCTCCCATTGTCATGCAGAGATGGGCCAGGGCCAATGGCCGTTCCCCCGCATCTCTCTCTCACCATGGACCGTTCGCTGCCATCAGATAACCCTAACAAACCTGGGTGTGTTGGGGTGGAACAAACCACTGGGTTTTGTTGCAGATCTTAATAGACAGGTGATTTCCCAATATTCCCACGTTTCCAATATTGCAAACACTCAGATAACAGATAATTGAACTAGGTAATTGAACTAGGTTCAGACAAACCCTTCTTAATTAAAAATACATCGTGACAACATTAAGAATGAGGTCAACACAAATCAACAGCCATAGGGTAGCGAGGAACGTGGACAGGTAATTGCGAAGGTGAATGGCTCAGTGTGTATGGAGATAGCTACCTGATAAGATATACAGTACAGCGTACATGTGGAGCAGTAGCAGTGGCTGGAGGTAATAGTGTTGGAGCCCCTGCTGTCCGCTACCTACAGCACAGGACATAGGCAGCCGGCCTGCAGGGAAATGGCTTTTTCTTCCCTCAACAGCAACTATACTAAAGCAGGAATACCAATGAGAAATTCAGAACCAGGACCACTGCCAAAAAACAGCTCTCAAAACGTAATTTTAAATGGACTCTGAAGTCCCTGCTTGGTGCTGTGGAAAGAAGCAGGAATTAGGAACGGGGCTGCGATATGAATTTCAAATATGGAGAGAGGCCTCTTTGCCTTCTCTGTCTGGATCAAGGAGGGTTAAGTACACATATTAGCCAGAGATCAAAGAGATTATGCTGTAAAGAGACTCTAAACGCTTGCTGGAGATGTGTACACTACCACACTATAAATATAGATACGGACCATTCTGTTGATATTGATATGTTATATTTTCACCATGCAAACTCCCTTCTAACTCTCTATAATTAAACACCTCTCCTGGCAACGTGATTACAATGACATGGGTCATGGAAGTACAGTGAGTCCTCTAACCCTCTAGGGGGCACTGTGACAGCAACAGGCTGATTTCCCCACCATCAATGCATTCTGCCCTCATGAATCTGTCACAACAAACTATGTATTCCCTGACATTCCACAATCCATTATCATACATTGTGTGCTGACTGCTTGTTTTGTCATGAATGCATATTCAGAGAGAGTCTAGAAGCGGAGAGCAGCACTTTGCACCAGGCACATTCATCTCCAGCCAAACAGCACTCTGAGAGACAATAAGTTTCAAGGACACAGGAGCGAGCGAGAGAGAGAGAGAGAGAGAGAGAGAGAGAGAGAGAGAGAGGGAGAGAGAGAGAGAGAGAGAGAGAGAGAGGGAGAGAGAGAGCGAGAGAGAGAGAGAGAGAGAGAGAGAGAGAGAGAGCGAGAGAGCAAGAGAGAGAGAGAGAGAGAGAGGGAGGACGAGAGGAGAGAGAGAGAGAGAGAGAGAGAGAGGGAGAGAGAGAGCGCGAGAGAGAGAGAGAGAGAGGAGAGAGAGAGAGCAAGAGAGAGAAGAGGGAGAGAGAGAGCAAGAGAGAGAGAGGAGAGAGAGAGAGAGAGAGAAGAGAGAGAGGAGGAGGCGAGAGGGAGAGAGAGAGGGAGGAGGGGTCGTGTGTGAGAGGTGCTGCTGTTTTGTAGGTAGAGAACACTCACCCTGCCTCTCTTGAGTGAACTGTCAAGGTAACTCAGGAGGTGCCACCTCTCTATCATACTGTGTTATGCCTGGCTTCTCTCTCTCAAGTTTATTTAGTTTTAAAGTGCATTTTCAGCAAGGTCTCAACACACACATCATATACTGTACAAACCAAACACATACATAAATAAAAGCATTATGGGGATTCAATAACCTTGACATGGGGAATGGGTTATGGCAGTCGGGGGGGGGGGGAGTTGCTAAAGACAACCATATGCAGCTCTTAAGATGGGTCTTGAGGTTGGTCTTAAAAGTGCGTAACTGTCACTGACCCCCCTAACAAGGGCAGGCAGGCTATTCCACAGAAGTGGAGCTTGATAAAGAAAAAGGCCTCCAGTCCCTGTCTCTCTCTCCTCGCTTTCCTCTCTCCATTCTCTCTCCTCCCCCCCTCCCCCTCTCTCCCCTCTCTCCCCCTCCCCCTCTCTCTCTCCCCCCCTCCCTCTTTTTCCTCCCTCTCCCCCCTCCCTCCCTTTTCCCCCCCTCACTCTCTTTTCCCCTCCTCTCCAGCGCTTGTTGTGCTAGCTCCCACCATTTCCCATGTCCTCCCTCTCCCTCTATTTCCCCTCCCTTCTTGTTCTGGGTTAAGTGTCTATCATCGAGAGGTGTTAGATAAGACTTAAGTGGTGTGAGTGTTGGGGGTTGTTGTCAGTGAGGTATGCTCTCAGGGCCAAACGTTGAAACCACTCCACCCCCTAGTTTAATCCTCCATTTCTCCTGCGTCACTCATCTTGATGTATTTTCGGTGTCTGTAGCTCCAGAAAGCTATCTCTATCAGTTTCTCATT
>NC_139674.1:7556291-7613791 GCF_951799395.1 Argentina silus
AGGATGAAAGCTGGGTTCTTGGGACTGAATATGACCAACAAAGAGCAGGTGACGAACAAGAGCAGAGACAGCAGGCATCCAGCTGGAAAACAGAATCCATCTCTCCACACACACACACACACACACACACACACACACACACACACACACACACACACACACACACACACACACACACACACACACACACACACACACACACACACACACACACACACACACACACACACACACACACACACACACACGGAACTCCAATACACTCACTGATATGCACAACCACACACACAGAAGTTAATCTGTTAAATTCATGGGCTGAGGGTAAACAGGGTGGCTTCCCATAGTTTTACGTCAAGAGATAACATGGAACTGGTAACATCAACTCATAAAACAGTCTCAAAAGGCTTTCTCCTTTGACTCATAGTAGCATGCATGGCAGAGTGACATTGGTTACACTGTCATGTAAGGCTGCATAACGGAGCAGATGACGGAGAGATAAAGCAGTTGCTTGTCTTCAATGGCTTTGAGATCATGCAATGGTTCCAGACTAGGACATGAGAGGTCAACTTCCATTGTCCATTGAGTCCTCATGGCCTAGTCTGAACCATCTGTACAAGCTAATGCGGTACATCTGGAAATAATGGATCCAGCTTTTGAAAACTTTGAGAAGCAAATAAAAACAGACAGACAGATACCTCTACCGACAAATCACGAGTTTGGATAGATGGTGCTCAGAATGAAGGTGGAAATGAAGGTGGAAACTCCAGAAGTTAGCGAATTATTATTTTTTGTCCGGGGGAGATGTTGACGATAAGACACAACCAGATTCGGAAGACAAATAACGTCTATAGAACTTCAAAGACAATATGTCTCCAGGCGGTATGCCAGGAGCATATGGAATTCATGGAATTGGAGGCAACACGTCTGCCGCTACTACTCAGTGACCTCCAGTCACCTTTGCTCAGAATGGGCTTATGAACTGTATGTTTGAACGGCCGAAGATATAAATGCAAACACTGTATGCACAGTATCCAACATCTAATAATATCTGGTCCTCTGTGGTTCAGTCGGTTCAGCATGGCGCTTAGGTTGGGGGTTTGATTCCCGCTGGGATCATATACACGGAAAAATGTATGCACTCACTGCAATGTAAGTTGCTTTGGATAAAAGCCTCAGCTAAATGGCATATATTATATTATTAGTGTCCATTAACGTGTGTGTGCGCGTCTGCTGCAAGTCTAGATGCATACATTGCAGATTGTGTCTGTGTGTGTGTGTGTGTGTGTGTGTGTATAAAACCAGCCTGGTGGGACTTAGACAGTGTCTGACAGTGACAGAGAAAGTGTGACCGGTATTACAATATCAACAGGGCCAGAGAACTGATAAGGCTGTCTTATCTCCCCAGTGGCCAACTGCTGCATGTAGAGATACCAGCCGGGGGGAACACAGAACAAACACAGAACAGAAACAATGTGGAATAACACCGCTATTGTTTCCCTCGCACTCACACTTAAAAATGCCCCACTCTCTCTCTCTCTCCCCCTCAGCGGCAACAATTCATCAACAGTGCTGCCGGTGACTCACACAGCACCGTAGCAGCCGGCCCCATTTACTCCCTGTGTTATTTGCCTCTTCTCTCATCTTCTCAAAGGGCTAAAAATACTCCCACCCCAACCCTGCCTTTCCAGTGGTAGGACCAACGGGAGCCAAATCCCTGAGCCCCGTTTCACATAAATACAGCTCTCTCTCTGTCTGTCTTTCATTCTCTGGCTCTTTCTTTCTTTCTTTCTTTCTTTCTTTCTTTCTTTCCCTTCTTCTCAGTTGTAAGCATGCAAACATGCAACAGCTAAAACATGCAAATGCGTTTTCCACACACTCAGAGACACGTACACAGGCGCCTGCTTAGGTACACACATGCATGCAAATCAGCATGAGTCTGTGTGTGTGCAAACACTCTGCACACGACTTATGGTACGACCCGATCCTCATGGCACACAGATCAATACAAAGGAGTTGTTGAGTTGAAGAGAGGCAGTACCTCAGGCAGCGTTGGCGACACCATTAGTCTGGTGTCCTCACAAGCTAACCGCCGTGGGAGTGGACAGTTCAATCATTGATAGTACACAAAGAGAGGCATGTAACTCCATTTACATTGCAAATGCCGTTTGCCGGATAGCATATGTATGTATGGCAAATAAGATAAGATCAGCATTAGATAGTTGGGACGACCTGCCACCGCACGTCTTTTTAACAGTGAGTATGAGGGACACATTACTAAAGAGTCAAAAAAGAAAGCTTGTTTCAACACGCAAGCTTTCTCTTTCTCACCACAAGCTTCCACCAAAACAATCCCTGGGTAATCTGGTTCAATGAGATACTGTAAGAGAAATGTGATACATTTTGATTTCTCAAATTTCATGGTACATTAGAGTTGAAAAGAACAGTTCAGGACAAATAAAGAGTGTTGACCTTGGGCATGGCAGCAACACAGCATGTGACGTCTGTGTGACATTTACAAACGATGATAAGAGACACGAATAAAGAGGGAGAGATGAGGATGGACACAGGGAATATCCACTTTCACCCAACGGAACTCAGGAGATAAGAGGGAAAGACACAAAGGCTTCAGGAATGGTTTGTAAATAGTTTTTATTAGCAAAATAAGGGAGATATGTCTACAAAGGTTCCCCATCCATTGAGAACACTCACATAGACAGCTGTGGCAGTTTCTTGAGGTTTACAGGCCAGAACCGTGTTTTTACCCCCATCCATTATCAAGCCCAGTGCCAGAACCAAGTCAGGCCTGGTGCCAAGGGGAGGGGGGGGGGTTGCAAGGCCGGCGGTGGCTATGGGCAGCCCTAAATAGACATAGTATATGGACCTACAGTAAATGCAAATATGAGATTAAACATTCAAACACGCCCCCGGAATATCAACAATTCAGAAAAAAAAACTAAAAAACCCCCGTAACTTTTGATTGGGTGGGCCAGATGCACGTTTGGGTGGGCTAACCCCTGCCCATAGCCACCGCCGGCCTTGTCCATTATACTTCGCTATACCACTGTCTCTCTGGGATTCTGTTAGAGCTCTCAGAGACCAAAGCCCCAACCACTCCTTCCAAATACATTAAAATATACATTAAAATGTGATGACTGCGGTCTTCGTATTCTTTGACCCCAGAGCATAATATAAGCTCTGTGACCTAGGTAGGATTCCCATATTTCAAAATGGCTGCTAAGATTGGATATCTTGCACTTGAAAAAAAAAACAAAAAAAACATATCCCTCTCCAGATACATGTAACAATAAACATCTCAGTATTGGACAGCATCATTGGCTGCATGGCCATCTTCTACAGGGCCGGTGGGCTATGTGTTGGTCACCATGGAGACACACATACCTTTGGACCCACTAAACTGGTCGGGAATGTGCATATCGAAGTTAGGGACATTATTAACATACTGTATGAAACGTTTCACCTTTATGTTGGAACAATTCAGCAGGCAAAAATAACAAGAATTTGACGAGGAACTGCAGAAAAAAAGACATTGCAAAGGCACAAGTACCAACAAACTGGAGTCAAATCAAATCCTTTCCCCTAATGATAGGGATGGAGAAATTGAATATTTCCACCAAAGGCAAGCTTCCTTTTCCAGAGAGGGCAGCAAAAGGAACAGCAAAATAAAAGAGCTCCATTTTCTTCTTCTTCTCGGAAAAAAAAAAAAAAAAAAAAGGTGAAAAATTGCTGTGCCGCTTTTACAATTTATACAAACAACCTAAATAAATGTTGAAACGCTAGTTCAAAATGTTCCAAGACAAAAAACATAAATAAAGCTGTTTAAAAGTGGCATATAGTACAGCACTGGTCCGTGACTGATTTTTCACTCCATTTCTTGTCATCTTCTCCCCAAAACAGCACTTTACGCTGTTTCCACTGCCTGAGAGGAGAGAGAGAGAGAGAGAAAAGAAGCAGAAAGAGACAGTTAGATCTTACTGTAGGCTATTCTTACTGTAGGGACATTAGTCATTGTAATGAAAAAAAACTCTCTACTCTCAATACTTGACCTTGTCAGTTGTATTTCACAAACATCTAAATGGAGCAGAAAATCTAATTAAAATCCCAAATGAAGAAGGCTATGATTGCGGCTGATTAGATTAAGCAAGAATTTGATGACAACAAATTATTGCAGCATCTCTATGGCAGATTTAAGCTGTTAAGCAACTTGAAAGCACTTCAAACGCACTGAAGGGTTTTAAACATTTGAAGTGGGAAGCCAATCCTCCGGAGACAGACAGAAGACAACGGCTGCTTCTCAGCATCTGCAGAAGCCGGCATATCTAGTACGCATGACAACGTAGACCACAATGCTCCCTCTGAAACTCCCCCCATGAGGCTATAGTAATATATATATATATATATATATATATATATATATATGCTATTTAGCTGATGCTTTTATCCAAAGCGACTTACATTGCAGTGAGCGCATACATTTTTCAGTATATATGGTCCTAGTGGGATATAGCTAATGCCTGCTAGCGCTATAAGCACTCATGCAACCACTGACAAGACATGTGTCCTCATCCATGATCAGAGCATTGGTCCCCAGCTCCCCACACGTGGAAACACACATGTCCGCCTTGTGTGAGCGGGTTGGGGTGAGGGCCGGGGTGTGTGAGGCTGCCTGTGGTGCACATTGAGGAGGAGAAGGAAGGGGGGGTGGGGGAGGGGGATAACCTCACCAGGAAAAATTCATAGATTCATCATCATCTGCTCTAGAAGAGGCCGCAGTCCTTCAGGTTGTTCTTGATGATGACGTCGGTGACGGCGTCAAAGACAAACTGCACGTTCTTTGTGTCGGTGGCACAGGTGAAGTGTGTGTAGATCTCCTTGGTGTCTTTCCTCTTGTTCAGGTCCTCAAACTGACACTGGATGTAGGCCGCCGCTTCCTCGTACGTGTTGGAGCCTAGAACCACAGAAGAAGAAACCCCCCAATTTAGACAACACAATCCACAGGAGGTGACATCATGGGAATTGCGAATGACTTTCCGCTTTTTGTCCCCCCATAAGCTAAAACAAACTATTGTTTTGAGTTGAAGACATCCTGCCACAACACAGACGGAACAGTTTCATATGTTCAACAGCTGCATTATCAGAGCTATAGGATTTAATGGTCAGTCGCCCACCACAGCGGCTTGTCTTACCAGCATATTCTGGGTAACAGATGGTCAGAGGACTCTTCTTGATCTTCTCCTCAAACAGGTCCTTCTTGTTGAGGAACAGGATGATGGAGGTGTCTGTGAACCATTTGTTGTTGCAGATGCTGTCAAACAGTTTCATGCTTTCGTGCATCCGGTTCTGTGAAGAGAAAAATGACAATATTGGTTTATTGGTTTTAGACAACGTCTTTATTTTGGGTCAAACAGGCGACTTCGAGCAAGATCCCTTCCTCTGTCGTGAAAAAAACTGGATACCAATCCAAGCAATTAATATTGTGGAGGACCAACCGTTTGCTTTGACCAGAAAGCAAACGATTGGTCCTCCGCAATATTAATTGCTTTCACCTATCCAATGTTTTCAGATCAGTGACAAATGAAAGAGAGCAGACAAGTAGAAGAAGCCACTATAGACGACTGAGACGCACCCGGGCACCACATTAAGCCAACTCACCATCTCCTCGTCCTCTGCCAGTACGAGGTCATAGTCGCTCAGTGCCACGCAGAAGATGATGGCTGTGACGCCCTCGAAGCAGTGGATCCACTTCTTCCTCTCTGACCTCTGACCTCCCACATCAAACATTCTGAGGAAGTGAGCAGGATGCCAAAACATTGTAAATTGAGTGTGCTCCCTTGCACGCACGCATAAACACAGTTTATTGGCCCCCGGGGATAACGTACAGCTGGAGCTGAAAATAGAGCTATGTGCTGGACTGGGATTTTCCTTGCCTCTGTGCAGTGCAAGAAGGTCAAACAGATGACAGTCTTTCTTGCTTCCGCTCCTGGCGAATCTCCAGGGTTGAACATTTTTGTTCCAGCACAGCACAAACACATTAGATCCAACTCATCAAGGGCTTGTCGATTGGTAGAGCTTTGTGGTAATGCTGAGTTAGAACAAACATATGCAAACTACTATCCCCACAGGTCCTAGGACCAGAGTTGAGAAACACTGAGCGAGAGAACACCCACTGTTTTTTGGTGTGTTGAGGAGATGTGGAACAGCTCAATTCTCAACAGGAGATCAAAAGATTAGAGAGCGCCATGATTTTGAACTTTGAGCAGCATATCTCATTAGCTCAGCTCATGGGAACACTTGTCGTCTGCTGTGAGTCACTTCATATATAGCAACTCCCTCTCACTAGAGCACAGACCACAGGATCTACTCTGATAAGGTTTGCATTGGAACGCTTCCACATTGTTCTGCAGAGTTAGCACTCTGGGGCCAGGCTACACAAACTGTAGAGAAAGAGCATTTAAAGCGGCTTAATTTCCCATTGGACGGGGACAGCCTGCGAAAGAACTGCCAAATAAAGGCATTGAGCAGTTGTGGGTCATCTGTTTCCCTTTCCTGTCTGCATTGCCCCAACGGGAAGGCCACAGCAGATGATGACTCACTGCTGATGTCACAATGCACTGGGCTAAGGGAATTTCTATGGGTGTGAGTAACTCAAAACACACGCAGTGGGGCTTTAGTCATCCTGTGCAAACTACACAACACCTCTGGATGCACACAGCACTTTAATAAAAGACACTCATTTAGAGGAAGTGCTCACTTGAAGTGCAAGTCCTTGAAGGTGAAGTGTGTCTCCACAATGCCTGTGGTCTTGACTCGGGTCCTCAGGACATCCTGCTGGGTAGGGATATAGGTAGCTTGGGATATCCTGTCCAAATCGTTCAAGTAGCTGGAGAGAGACAGGGAGAGAAGAGGAGTAGAGGATCAGATGACAGCTAAACAACATTCAATACACACATTCAGGAGGAAAAATGGATCCCGGGGACTCAAATAAAAGATAATTTTCAGCCACAAACCGTGACTGATACCATATCTTGAACTGAAGTGAAATTATATTTCACCCACTCTGACCCTTGCTTTTGCAGATTTTCCTGCTGGTATTTCAGAACAGAGTAAGGTTCTGATAGTGTTTCAATACAAAGGAGTGACAGGCTAAATATGAGTGGTGAAAAGCCATCAGCTACACCCTTGCTACTGTATATCCGTCCCAACAGAGGTCACACTTAAGCCCGCCTGATCGCACACTATCCTCAGATGTCTCAGTTCTGGACATGTTTGGACCAAAACAAAGCCCCCCTAGGAATGGGCATGGGCAGGGAGCTTAGTAAGTATTCCCCACCTTACACCCCCCCCCCCCCCGCCAAACACAGTGAATCTTTAGTAAAGTCCACCCTGCTCAAACAACATCTCTGTGTTTCTCTTCCAAAACATTACCACACCAAAAGTTACACAAGGCTAAGCACTGCCGTGTTTCTGCCCAAACAAACAGCCCCCCTGGGTCGGCCCGGAGCCCCCCTGCGGGGCAGCGGTGGCGTCGGTGTGAGGTAGCCCTGGCTACATCGATTAGGAAATGGTCAGCAGTGCTAGCTCTCAAGGCCAACAAGCCAATGGGGTGGCATCTGTTACATTTTAAAACGGGGCGTTTTAGGGTTTCTTCACAGCACAACACAGGGCTGCCCCACAGTGACTGGGGCTAACGGAGGAGCTCTTGCGCAATGTGCAATGGAACAAACAAACCACTTCAGAAACACAATTGAGCAGTTTAAAAAAGCTTAAACACAGAGCACAAAAAAGGATTTTGATACAGTTTGTTTTTTGACTGTCCTTTATATGTTTTTCTATGGTTTGGTAAACAGCAAACAACAAAGCCTAAAGCACACTGCTACATGCTGCCGATGTAGGGTCAAGGACTCCACACTCTCCAGCCTGTGTGCCACGAGCCTGGTACAGGCAAATATTGACAGTCTCACTCAAGGTCCAAACGCCAAGCGTATGGTTGCTGTAAACTGGGTCTGCCAACCTGAAGTGGAACTTGGTGTGTCTGTGATAAATAGACTGCTCAAGACATTTGGTTATCTCACATTCTGGCCCAGGCATTGGGATACACTGTGGGAGTGTGTTTAAAAAAAAAAATCACAAGTCATTGAGCTGGTTTGTAAGTGTGTGTTTGTGTGTGTGTGTGCGCCTCACTATGCTGCTGAGTCGTTGAGCTGGTACTCTCGTGAGCGGCTGAAGCAGGCCTGTACTCCTCCGTCCTTCCACAGGCGTTTGATGACCCCGGCCAGCTCTGCTGTCATGAAGCCCTCCTCTGCTGAGCCCGCCAGGACAAACAGCTGTCGCGCATCATCCTGACAGAGAGACAATCACTGTCAGTACTAACATCTAAAACGGCATTAACACTGAAGCATTGTCAATGCTGCCAGCATAAGAGTTGATCTTTAGATGATGCACAACATATTGAAGCGCTTAAAACCAAGCCCAACCAATCAAGCCCTTCAAAATAGCATTTCTTAAAATACTTTTTACGATCATAATCAACATTCCTAGGTAAAGTTCATACCACACTGACTGAATTCCTCTATCCATTTAGCACATTGAACGCATTGAATGACGTATGAAAAACGCTCAACAAATCAAGTCAATGATGATGATCATCATCATCATCATCAATGCCTGTCACCCTCCCACTCACCGCTCTGGCCACATCTCCAAAGTCGATCTTGAGCCGTCCCATGGCGCGGATGATGGCGATAATGGACTGGATGGTGTTGCTGTAGACCACAGCCTTGTACTGTTTAC
Source organism: Argentina silus (assembly GCF_951799395.1). NCBI lineage: Eukaryota > Metazoa > Chordata > Actinopteri > Argentiniformes > Argentinidae > Argentina > Argentina silus. The sequence continues at coordinate 7,565,100 of NC_139674.1, forward strand.
ACTCCTCCTCCGAGTAGCCTGCCTCATGGATGATCCTGCAGGGGAGACGAGTTCACCATGAGACAAATGACACCGCAAAACAACAACAACAACATAACATAATCCAGATTGGACAATGTTTACTCTGTGTGAAATGAATGGGGTGGTTTCACAAGTATGACGACTAGGAGTCTGGGAAAATAACATTCGTCGTGTGTCTGATGAGAATTTTTCCCCTGTATACGTGGCAGAAACAATGCTTTGTTTTGATAGTGTGGCAGATATGGCAGGCAGAATGGATGGACACAACAGCAGCATAATGGATACTCACTTCATCTGCTTGACAATTGTACTCTTCCCCGACTCCCCAGCACCTGAGAGAGAGAGAGAGAGAGAGCGGACACATTAATCTTTTTTTTATCATGCCACTTAGTCTTCTCAACGACAACAAAAAACACTGCAGTTCTGCAGTGGAATTTCAAGGTAACACTGAATATAGATATCGTCTATAACTTGGGTATTGGACAAACATCAATTACGATTAGGAGAAAGAAAAGTCGTTAATCAAAAACCAGGAGAACCTCCGGATGGCCGGGCCATGGTCGAGACCCCATGTGGTTTGTGTGGTCAATGGCCACTCATTTTCCCATCCTGTGTTCCACTATCGACGTCCCTGACCCAGAGAGCGTTGCTCTGCTGCTGTCTGGTCGATAACAACCGCTGCTCCTTTTATTGGCAAATTTCAATGGCAGCACTTATAAGGCATTATCTAACCATCCGCTGCAGAGAAATGACCCATTGTTGGATCATAGGACGTTGTCTGAACATCACTGCCTCCGACTGGAGACATTAGAATGATGGAGTGAGGGTGCAGAGGGCATCCATAATAATACTCAGTATTATCCGGGGGGGGGGGGAGTGGGGCGGCCTAGTCACAAGCAGGCCTCATCACTGGCTACAGCAATACACTTGTACAATGGGATGAGAGAATATGGAAGTGGAACAACTCATCGTCTCATTCTCCTGGCGGCCGCGAAAGGCTCTCTCTTTCTTACGTCACACTGCCATGGCAACCAGTCCCATTACCCAAGACATCTCTGGCCTGAGCGTTGGGTTACATGCACAGGGCTGGTGGTGGCCATGTGGGACGATGGCTCATCTTCATAGCCAGGACATGTATTATGTATCAAGGACAATGTTCTCATAACCCATAAGTAGACACAGTATCTCTCCATGGGCAGTATCATGTACTGTTCTGTATGTACCCAATCTCATAATGTATAAGTAGAGACAGAAACGTCATGGAGATCAACTTAGCCCTTCCTTCTTGACGTAAAAAAACCGACCACTTTCAGCCCATTGGGGATTGGCCATTTCCCCTGTCGTCAACAACAACAACCCCCTGCAGTTTTCACTTCTCGTTGTATTGTTTTTTCTTTAACAGCCCTTCCACGTGGCTGGCTTCTCTCAGCTCTGACAGCCTAAACAGAAAAGGGGAAGTGCAGATGATGATAGCCAACCAAGCCGTCAGGGGGGGAACCCAATCTTTTCTATCATCGACCCACCCACCCACCTCCCTCCCTCAAACCCACCCACCTCCCTCCCTCCTCCCTCCCTCCCTCCCTCCCTGGCATGTATTGCATTACAGCCAAGACAATGAGCATGTGTGCTCGACATACGCCACACACTGTGTCAAGGACATTCACAGCCAGCCACAAGTGAAACTTGGGTTCTGCAGAACTTTCCCTAAAGTAGAAGATAACCAGAAACCAAAGAGTATGGGAGAGAGAGCGTGTATGAACTGAACGGAGGTGAATTCCTGTGGACAGGGTTTTTTTTTTTTTTTCTTCCTCTCCAGAGCTTCTGCTAGCAACAGCATGCTGAGACAGCTCCTACTGTATGGCCTAATTGGATGAATTTCACCTGAGCACCATTATTCTAATGACATGTCACGGCCGCGGCACCGGCGTACCCTGGAGAGAGGGGCCGACTGTGGCAGGTTGCGGCGCTCTGGTGGCAAACAAGAGTCGTTAAGAGTCCCAGTGGGACAGTGAGGTGGCAGAAGACACGGTACAGAGGCTCAGCGCGGCGTGACGCTGGCATGCAGAGTCAGGCACCTCGTTGACGATGGGCCTTTCTCCCTGGTAACAACAGGACACAGGAGGGTGGGGATCTGGAACTAATAAGAAACCTTCTTGAAAAACTGAGCTCACTTGTGTGTGTTCACCGACCCTTTCTTTAAAAATAAGCTGACTTGTTTTTTAGCTAAACTTGATTGCCCAATATGGAACACAACACGCTTTCATAGGGATATCAAACTATACATCAGTGAGTCTAGACAATGGATGAATTTGATGCCAATTGACTGTTCCTGGACTTGATTTGATCAATCTAGTAATCTAGTAAAGAAATAAAAAAAGAACTGGTCTTCTACTCCGATCAACATGATTCAGGACAGATTCAGGGTTTGTTTATGTAACTGACCCACGGGTGTCCTTTAACTCTGGTGCTGTCATAGGGGTGTGGCACCAGCAGCTTCAAAGCCTAGCGGGGGGGGAGGGAGGGGGGGGGGGGGTGAGAGAGAGGACAAGAGAGAGTGAGAGTGAGAGAGTGAGAGAGAGCGAGCGAGCAAGCAACAGAGAGAAAGAGAGAGATCCTGATTTAACCCACATGGGCCATTACAGAATGAGAAGTAGCCATCGAGCTGACCCTGTGGCCTAGGCCACGAATGCAGAGTCACATTACACCCACACTTTGATACACCCACCCCAACAGAGACCCAAACCAAGCAAGCCAGCTGCTTTCTGTTTCTGGTGGTTGATAAACTATTTTAAGAAACTCCAGTGAGCTCCTTCCAGACAAAACTGAGGTTTATAGAGAACAGTACTTCTATGCATCGTCTCTCCTGGAACTTCACCCCATGGTGGCTCTCCACAGAATGCAGACGGAGTTACATGGAATCCAGGTTGACAACAAGTGAACGCTATGTAAAGATGTGATTAAAGTTGGATGCTTCTGTATTCCAATTACAGCTCCCTGCTATAGCTTACAGCTAATTCATTTGGAGCGGGCCGAGGGGTCATCTGTCTGGGTCATCAGAACCAGGGCCTAGTGTTCTGTTCTGCTGGCTGGGCTGACCAGCACATTTGGTCCATGGGGCTGGCTGCCCTGGTGAGCAGTACCCAGAGAGGAGGGCTTATGGGCCTGGCCCACAATGCAGTAACCACATTAGTGCCACCACATTAGCAGCCTGAGCTGGCTACATCCCTTTCTCCCTCCATCCCTCTCTCTCTCTCTCTCTCCCTTTCTCACTCTCTCTCCTTCTTATTCCCTTCTCCCTTCATCTCTCTCTTTCCTCTTTTTTTTTCTCCCTCTGGGAGCCTTTGAGACTGTGAGTCACACAAGGGAATTCAGGAGCTGTACAGCTTTACCCATCAGTGAGCGATGTAGCTAAATCATTGGCATTGATCTGCCGCCATCCAGATCAATGAATAATAGATTGTTTCCCAACAAAGCTCATGCAGGCCAATTTGCTGAAGGAGATGGCTAATGCTGTGACAGCAGGGAAGGAATGCAAGTTATTCAATTGGTCATAAGTCTTCATATCAAACGTCTTCATATCAAACGATCTCCATTGTGTAGCACTAGGTAATCTGGCAAAGCGCAGCCAGAATCTTCAAAAACCAGAATCTTATTTTAGAAAAGACAAGTCAAAAAAAGAGTATGTTTGACGTTAACAAAGGCGAAGACGAAGGCTTTAAAAACATTATTTAAAACCTTCGAACAAAAACGAGGCCAAAACCAGCAAGGCCAATAAAGTTGGGTAAGGGGACAATATAGATATATTCTACTGTGTGGGAATGAGGAGAGGTAACAAACTAGGGCTGTAGTTTACACACACTATGAACACAGAGATTCAAAGTGTCCGCTGAAGATGCCACCCTCACATCTACTGTGGCCAAGACATGAGCTGCCTGCTTGCTCAAACTTGACAGCACACACATTAAAATTAAAATCACTCCTCATGCAAATGATGTGCACCTCTGACAGCAGGTCGACTGCATGCTGGTGGCACCTCGAACACCGGTAGCCAACTGCAGCCAACACACAACAACATGGATGTTTGACGGGTGGAGTCCTTGCAACCGTCCTACAGTGATTTACAGTGTTAACATTCTATAGTGTTTTACAGTGTTAACATTCTATAGTGATTTACAGTGTTAACATTCATCACCATTTCTAAGGTTCTGAACTCTGTGCTGTTGTAGTATTAGTGGCATTGCTGTGGCTTCTCAGGGAAACAAAATGTAAATAAACAAACCAAAAACAAAAAAAAACAAAAAAAAAGTACTCTGTCCTCTTCTCCAGGTTGTCGTCAATGTCTGGGCACAGCACTGGAGCTCCTTCTCCATTATTAATGTTGTAATTATGTTTGAGCTCAGCTTACCCCCACCCTCAGTTCCCTTCTCATGGCCTGCTGGTCTACGACCATTCCTGACAGTCATTTGAACAGGCTATGTGCGTTACCTGGTTACCAATCACAAAGGCTCAAACACAGGAGGCTTGTCATGGTGCCAAGACACTGACCGCAATAGTACATGTCATGACATTGCACTTAAAAGAGAACATTAGGTCTTGTTTTTATATTAAGTTACTTAATATAAGTAACTTACTTATTTAAATATGTATTCATCTAAAATATTAGGCCTACAGTATATATGTAGCCTTTGTGAAGAAAGGACAGTCAAAAAGGAGTTCCAAATACTAGGCGAAGTCCTGTGCATTGACTGAAGAAAAACAAGTGGACAACAACTTCTGTCTGAGGAAAGGTTTGGAACCTCTGTTGCACCCTGGAGCAAGATAACAGTACTTGACCAAACTTGCTTTCAAATCAGGTCCAAGCAAGACACTAAGGAATGTGGTCTACCTTTAAAACAAGATAAATATGCCTGCGTATCCAACCTGCAATAATGTGTCATCAAGATAACTCATCATTCTTCCTCATGAAAAGTGAAAGCTTTAACCTTCAAAATCCTTATTAAATTATATTCATTATAGTTTTCCTAAATGTGAATTCATCATAATGAGACACAGCTTGCAACCTAATGTTGTATATCTCAACAAACACACTTGGGAAGAATTCACCATTCACCACTGAAATAGTCTACCAGTCAAAATAAATTATAAACCCCCCCCCCCCAATCATCAACAGGTAGACTAGGGTATTAGGTGGTGTCTGCACCCACAATAATTCACTTCATGTGTCATTTACTTTGTTTTACAATAAGCCTTCCCTGGAGGAAAAGTCCTGGTAACCCATATTCTAGTAAAAATTGTCTATGACAATACCAAGTGTTTGTATGTAATCACTCTTGAGCCATCTTTCCTCTGGGAAGTCTGGTGGAGAAGGACAGTTTTAAATTTTTTTTTTTTTTAAAACAATGAGGTGCAGGGGATGGGCTGTTTCACTTGCCATTCTTATTTCCATCCTTTTGTTGGATTTGTATTCAAACATACACTGATCAGTAAGCTCTAATAGGCTACAGTCCACAACCACTAAAGAGTAAAGAAAGCGTCTCTGAAATGTAGACTCCAACCATTCACACATTGTCATCCTGAGAGCAGAACACATTATGGTGTGATTGACGTCTCAAGCAAGGGTGGTTGTAGCATAAACCTGTGATGTTCTCTTGTTCCTTCTAAAATGTAGCTTCATCTAAATACAACATTTCTAGCCATCTTTAGCGACATCACGCAGTTTCCATTACATCGAATTACAGCTGGAGATATAGAAGGTTGGCTGCTGCATTCCAATGTAACGCTGCAGCCAGGGGAAAATGTGTCAATGTTAAAAGGATTAAGCCTTTGAATACGGTCCATAGACATCATTTGTGTTGCCTCGACAAAACGGGATACATTGTTGCAACTGCTTGCATGGCTGATTACAGAACAAGGGCTGGAGCTGATGTGGCCAAAGCCGAGGAAGAGCTTGCCTCTTTGTTCTGCCTACAGTGGAAAACCGTTTTTAACTATTTTTCATACATAGGCCTACACGCTGTCTAGCTTTCAGCTTTGTCTCATGGTACGTGAAAGTTGGTTATGTTACTTCAACGCAGTGACGACATAGGCTACCGCAAATGTCTTGTGTAGGCTATGCGGAATTGTGTGAAATCTCAACTTCGGCTAGACTGTTGCAATAATGTGCATGCCAATTGTATAGGATATCACTACTGACAACTTTATATCGCTGTTGATGTGAGTTCAAGTCACCAACAATGTCTCGAATAATGTTACACAGTGAAGTTTATCGATGTCCCTCTCCCTTACCGAGGAGGAGAAGCTTGACCTCTCTTGCGGCTTTCTCCCCGTCGTCCCGCAAATTCCTGTCAATCATTTTACTGCGCTCCACCGCCGCCTTGTCCTCCGTGCTTAGGGTACACCCCATCCTCAAGCGACTCCTCAGGACCAGGTGATAATAAAATTATAAAATGTATACAATAGCAAAAATGCAAGGGTTAAAAATTGCTCCCAGACACCCGCACACGCCCTTGTATAAGCTATCGGGTGTCTTAGAATGGGTCTGGGACACTTTAGAGAATAAAAAGGAGGAGGAATGTGGCTCTTCTTCTGTCCACTGTTTTGCTGGTTATTCAGAGTAATTTTTCTCGTTGCATGAATACAGTTCAGAAGGGAAAACGATTCCTCAGCGATGTCTATCCCACTCAGCGTCTGTCTCCACTTGCTGCCACCGCGAGCTGTGTTGCGTGTGTGTGTGTTCTGTCAGCTACGCCAACAGCTGGCCATTTAGACTTCCTGTTTTGGTTTCTGGCAGAATAAAAGTCAAGGGGGTTTCATTCTGTCTGTGCTTTTATTTTAACAACATGACCAGCTTTAGGCTATTTTTTTTTTTTTAGTAGACTAGGTCTATTTTCTTAGAGTTGAATCATAAGTCATGAAAACCAAATGTATGCGTTAATAATATCCAAAGATATAAGGTATACATTTGTATATGCCATCTGGTGGTTTAATAGGGCTTTTTACTATAGCTAGATAGAATACATATAATTGTTTAGAGTTTGTGGCTTCCCTTTGACCACAGGAAGCTCCAAAGTAATTCCCCAAACGTTGCAGTGGTGGATGAAACTTAAATGCCACTGGTTGGTGCAGTGAAAATTTTTCTTCAGTCCTTTACATAACATTTTCATCTCAAATAGGGATGTTTAGGAGAAAATGCAAAACCACTGTTGGTGACCTGTCCTATTCTAATCCTGTGATGTGAAAAGATTTCCCCTTTGTCATCACACCACAGGGCCAGGTGCAGGGCACCTGGCAAGAGAGCAGGCGCTACTCAAAATAGGTTATGTCATTATTGTTGTTAAAGAGTCACCCGGTTAGAATCCACATGCAGATCTAACATGAGCCTGCAATACAGTTTGGCCTTAATGTTGACAATAATGTGGTGTTAAAAATCATATCATGTGTTGTTTGTCATGTTTGTGCACAAATTATGCCATTTAGTTGCAAAACTACACACACTGAAATGTGACAGTGACACTAAATTAGTGATACTTGGGTTTCTTTCGGGACCCATTTCCTGGAAACATCGACCAGACAGATCAACCTGTGTTCCAACCTGTGTTCCAATGACACGGCAACACATACTGTACTACTACAACTAAAACAAAACCTATGACTCTTCAAGCTATTACTGAAGCCACATGATAAGGTACAGTATGTGAGGTGGCCCAGGTTTGCGGACCAGCAGGGACTGTCCAGGTGTAGTTGAGTGGAATCTGCTGCCCCCTTGTGAATTAAAGAGGAATGATAAGAGTGTTGCAGAAGGGAGTGATGGTTAACACATGAAGAAGAATGATTAGAACGTGGGATAGGGGAACTCCTGGTGGAGGGTCAGAGGAATAAGAATCAACCTATTAACTATTATTAATCTAACGGCACTTCCATGATGGCCTCCCTATTGCACTATTAAACTAATAGTCGAATAGAACATCTCAATGAAAGACTAGATAGTGTAGTAAATATACTTAGATGAAGAAAGGAAGCTGCAGAGGTCCGGATGAGTCAGTTTAATCGTCTTTAATTAATCGTAACTTCATCATTACATACCACGGCCAGATGTGGGGGCTCCTGTCCAGTCAATGATGTCCCCCCCTATCTAGTCCAGCCGTTCAGTCTTTTATACAAAAACAGCCTGCTTTGTCTTCCAGATTTAGGCATGGAATTCCCAGGTTCACATTACCCTAAACATTTTTAACCTACACGATGGTGACATTTATAGTTTCCACCAAATAGGGGTATGCCTTTTGGTGCTATTCACAGCCTTAACTAACTAAGACTACCCCCACCACTATCTCTCCTTTACCATCCCCCCAACCTACAAAGGTCAACTGCATGCTGCAACAGTCCAAGGGCATAACCCACTAGGCCTTCTTCTGGTCAGAGCAAAATATACTACAATAGCAATCTGCTTTATGGTATGTCATTAAGCTCACGAAGCAGAATGATCTGAGCAGTTCTTTGTTATCAGTGCACTCTATTGATAACACATACCATGCTCTCTCACCTCAACAAACCCTAATTGCTTTGCAGAGACACACCTCCAACAATGACCATCCCACCTATTATAACCAGCTTAGGGACCGCAGAAGTCTAATTCCACAGTGCCTGCGACTGTGTGCCTCATAAATATAGCATATGTGTAAAGTCAAGGTCGAGATTAAAACAAGTCTTACCTCCACCAGAAAATTATATTATAACATAATAGAATATTATATAGGAGAGGAGAATAGAATCTCCTGTAAGATAAAATGTAGGCTTACATAGTATTATGAGTGATAGTGTAACGTCTCGTCCTGTTCCTTAGTTTATGTTTGTCTATTTCAGTTATGTTATTCATTTATTGTTTCCTGTTTATTTTTGTGTCACTCACCATGTCTCTCGTTTCAGACATTTGACTACCTGCTTTTGTGTGTTTCCAGCCTGTGTGATTGTCGACCCTCCCCTGATTGGCTTTACCTGTTCCTCATCATCCTTCCCTGCACTTTTGTCAATATGTTCAAGTGTGTATTCCTAGTGTTTAGCTTTCCTGGTTTACGATTCATGGTTAACCAGGAAAGTTTACGATTCATTCTGATTTAGCTTTTTGCCTACTCCTTATCAGATTATCTGCCTGCCCATTGACAGCCTGCCTGTGTACCGACCCCTGCTTTTGGTACTAAAGACTATTCTTTTGGATTTACGTTTTTGTCCCCGAGTCATGCTTTTGAGTCCTCTGCCTGTGCACTACAGCCATTACAGATAGAGACAGAATACTGCACAGGACCAGTTATATGTTGAGCCTATGTTACACAAAGCATATGCCCTGCGTCTCATCTCCATGCTCCTCAGCTGACCAGGGCTCTAATCTGCTCTTCACACTGATACCTGAGGGCAAATGCATTTTCTCCACAACCTTCAACCCTCAGTTATTATATAATCCCCATCAGGCGGTGTGATTGGTCTGTTGCCAGGGATATCTGTACTCTATTCTCTACCTGGCCTTCAGTCTGTCTGTTCCACTGCTGCTGCTGTTGCTGCTGCCAGGACTCACACACAGACAGACACACAGACAGACACACACACACACACACACACACACAGACAGACAGACACACACTCCACCATGGGCTGCTTCTGTGACAGAAAGTGCGGGTGGCTCATCGGAGCTGTGATCGGGGCGGTGGTGGCCGTGCTGGGAGGAATCCTTATCCCCCTGGGTGACAAGATCATTCAGGGGACAGTGGCTAAGGTGCGTGTCCATTTTCTAGAAATGAAAAAAAATTATGAGAGGTAGTGGATTATGAGGATTAAGGATTATGAGAGGTAGTGGAGACAAGCATTGATAAACTGCACATGCCTGTATCACAGAGAGCCTCATACTGTAGGGAGAGATATTTGGGACACATGCTTTGATGCTTGGAAGGAACAATACATAAAGGGTTTGAGTAGTAACCTACTTCGTAGATTATGAACAGCAACTACAAGAAACATCCACATTGTGGTACTCATTTGGTATAGTGAAGAATATTTAAGGGACATTGACATGTACCTCCTTCCGAGAGGTGAATCGTTCGATCATTTCTCTAGTTATCGTACAACCATGGGCTCAGTTTATAAATAGACTGTCTGTGCGTCTGGTGGTTGCAGGAAGCTGTCATCGAGCCCGGGACGACAGCCTATGACAACTGGGTGACCGTTGGGGCACCTGTGTACCGGCAGTTCTGGCTCTTCGACTTGAAAAACCCTCTGGAAGTGTTACAGCATGGGGCAAAGCCAGACGTCGTTGAGAAAGGGCCATACACATACAAGTAGGCATCGACGGACAGTATTTCTGTTACATGTATTTCAAATACAAATTTCAATTTCCTTCGCGTATTTTGTCATTTGTATTTGATTGGCCTGAACAAAAATCCAATGTATCTTGCTGCAAGAAAATCCCAAAGCTGTGTTTTGGGATTTTCAAAATACTGAAAATGCTTTTCAACACCGATCAGAATTTTCCCGTTCTGACAGAGAATAATATAGGGCCTTTTGATAACTAGTTTTCCCTTAAATTTGGCTAGACATCATAACCTATTTAAATTGCTTACCAACGTCTGGTGAGTGATGCCTTGTTGTTGAGTGTTATGGACCATCATGCTTTGTGGCTGTTGTGATGTTACCTTGTTGTCATAACTGTTTGGGGTTACTTGGTTGGTTTATGCTTATGGAGGCTTATTGTTAGTGTTGCTGACTACGATTTTACTCTTTGTGATGTGTTGATTGTGCCTATCCTGGTTGAGGGGAGAGACCATTTATATGGCGCTTGCTGTTAGCGGTACAGTTAATGGAGTGTGTGCTCTGTGCCAGTTCTGCATTTTTTGGGTGCTAGACAAGTCATGAGAGGAAAAATCTCATCATGTATTCCTTCACCTCTGAACCGCTGCAAATCTTAGACTTTGATTGCTGCTTGTATGATACGTTTTATATATATATATTACTCATGTATATGTTTATTTTACATTGGTCTTTAGGGTATTTTGTATTTTCTAACAAGATACATTTGTATGTATTTTTGCCCATAGTCTGCAGGAAGGTCCTGTTTACCTGGGAGTTAATCCATATTCTTCAACCAGGTGTATACATGTAATGGCTGCAGTATGCAGGCAGAGGACTCAAGCACGACCAGGGGACAAAAACTTAAATCCAAAAGAATAGTCTTTAATACCAAAAGCAGGGGTCAGTACACAGGTATGCAGTCAATGGGTAGGCAGATAATCTGATAAGGAGTAGGCAAAGCAGAGTACGGTACACAGGTTGGCAGTTCCAAAGGGCAGGCAGATAATCCAATAAGGATTAGGCAAAAATCTAAATCAGAATAAACTATCAAGGATCGTAAAACAGGAAAGCTAAACACTAGGAATAAACACTGGGACATATTGACAAAAGTGCAAATATGAACTGGTACAGAGACAGGGGAACACACAGACTAAATACATAGGGAAGGATGATGTGGAACAGGTAAAGCCAATCAGGGTGGGGTCGACAATCACACAGGCTGGAAACACACAAAGGCAGGTAGTCAAGTTTCTGAAACAAGAGACAAGGTGAGTAACGTAAAAATAAACAGGAAACAATAAATTAATAACATGAAACAAAGACAAACATAAACTAAGGAACAGGATGAGACGTCATAATACATATGTTTTTGTTCAGTTCTCTGCTTTGTAGCCTATTCTAAGAGTAGGTTGATAACTTAATGAGAGTAAAATGAAATGAAACAAGTTCGTGTTTTATCACAAAAATTAGATCTAATCAAAAAATCGAATCGAATCAATCAAATCAAATTGAATCGAATCGTATAATGTAGAAAGGGTCACAAGTCAATATCTGTAGGAGGAGACTAAATGGTATGTATCTCTCTACCTCAGGACACGGTACTTGCCCAAAGTGAACATCACAACCGACCCAGTTAACAACACCATCTCCTTCCTGCTCCCCTCCGGAGCCATCTTTGATCCCTCCATGTCTGTAGGCCCTGAAGAGGACTCTGTCACTTCCCTCAACCTTTTTGTGGCTGTAAGTGAATTTCACCCAGGGGAGGCTGGTGGAGGATGGGCTCATTGTAATGCATGGAATGGAATAACACAGGCTCATTGTTATGCATGAAATTGAATGAGGAATGGTATCAAACACACGTGTTCAATACCATTCCTCATTCCACCCCATGCATTAAAATGAGCCCGTCCTGGAGCCCGTAGTGAGGTGTCGTTACAGTGTTGGTTACATCTCCTCTGTTTTGGTAGACATAGAGTGCCTTTAGAAAGTATTCAGACCCCTTCACTTTTTCCACATTTTGTTGTGTTATAGACTCAATTTAAAATTGATTAAATTCCTATGCAAATCAGAGACCCTATAAAAACAAAGATATAAATTCCAGCTAATTTTGAGAGTGTCATAGCAAAGGGTCTGAATACTTATGTACAAGAGGTATTTCTGTATTTCAATTTTAATACATTTACTGAAATTTCTGAAAAACATGTTTTTGCTTTGTCATTCTAGGGTATTGTGTGTGGATTGATGGCAAATTCTTTGAATTTAATCCATTTTAAATTGAGTCTATAACAAAGCAAAATGTACAAAAAGTGAACGGGTCTGAATACTTTGCGAAAGCACTGTAGATAAAAAGGCTTTATGGTAGCCTAATAAGACTGGAGTGTGTTATTGGAGTTGTGGTGAACACACTCTTGTTGATGATGAGATATCATTATTGCAATGTTTTTTTATTGCATTGTTTTATATCACAGCACCCCAGGAATCGGATAAGACTCAAGTAAATTACAAGTTTATGCAGTTTTTACGACCCAGCCCTCTGCTGGCAGCCATCATAAAGGTGGATTGTAATTATCCTCTCTTATCTCCATGGGCCAGTGCAGCAGTCATATGCATGTGTGCAGGCATAGCAGTTTGTTTCTTGTAATACATTTGCTATTGCATTTAGATTTTTGATGTTCATTTTGATGTTCACTTCTTCCTGTAATCTTTTTGAGTAATGCTAATGGGTTTCTTCATTTGTGTTTACCTTTCAGGGTGCGTATTCAATTTTTCCGAAGCCATTACATTTTATCTTGAATGGATGGATAAATAAAAACAACGTGACCCTCTTCCAGCGCCGCACCGTGAAGGAGATGCTCTGGGGTTATCAAGACCCCATGCTGCATAAGACGCTGGGTATTTTTGTTCCTGTAAGTTAACATGCACCCTATGAAGTAGTAGCACACATTCATGTCCATGTTAATCCAAAATGTATATAATATAATTATAATCTATCTGGTTATCAAAGCAAATATATGAAACACAACATAATATAATCAAAATTGTCTTTAACTAATCTATTCTGTGGTGTGCATTGTGCTCAGTACAATGGCACCTTCGATGGGCCTTACAATGTCTACACTGGAAAGGACGATATCACCAAAGTATCTATGATTGAGAGCTGGCAGGGCAGGAGGTGAGTCTCCCTTAAGCAGCAAAGCAAAGCCACTGGTCTGTGGTAACTTTAGATAGTTGTGAATCAATGGAGGCTGGTGGAGGTACAACTCGGAGGAAGGGCTCATTGTAATGCATGAGGAATGGTATCAAACACTCATTCTATTCCATGCATTACAGTACAATGAGCCTGTCCTCCAACTTCTACCTCCGTTAGCCTTCCCTGTTGTGAATACAATAGCCAATGGCTTTACCAGTGATCATTTCTATCTCTGTCTAACAGTGCTCTGCCTTTCTGGAACGACCCATACTGCAACATGATCAACGGCACAGGTACACTCTCCAAATTACCCAGGCAGAAAGGGGCCAGTGTCACTATAGGGCCAAGGGGCCAATGTCACTATGTTGTTGAGACAGATCACACTTTATTCTCATAAAACCAAAACTATTCCAAACATCATCATCTAAACCTGTACACGTATTACCAACCATCTCATATTTGTCAAGTCAAATCAAGTCTAGTAATTACATCACAACTACACCTCTGTTCCAACTTCTAACTGACGTTTGTTTTCCTCAGATGCTTCTTCCTTCCCGCCCTTCCTGGACAAGAAGAAGCCCTTGTACTTCTTCTCCTCAGACATATGCAGGTGGAGTACACGATTCTTCGTTGACGTTCTGTTGTAGATAACAATGTTCAGATTATACTTTAATTGACTCAAATCTCATTTCGTCCATTATTTACGCAGACATTGATGTCTTGATGTTACCTCTAAGGTTGCCTTACTGACTTTAAGCACTAGAGGTCAGGCTTCACCAATGATCAAGCCCTATGCAACCAATCAGCACTGTTATCCTCAGGTCTGTGTCAGCTGAGTTTGAGAGTAGTATGGACCTGCTGGGGATCGAGCTGTATCGGTACAAGCTGCCCAAAGCCACCCTGGATTCACCCATGGTCAACCCTGACAACCAATGCTTCTGCACAGACCCTGTGATCACCAAAAACTGCTCCATGGCTGGTGTGCTTGACGTCAGCGCCTGCCGCGACGGTGAGGGCATGCCTCCTAAACGATGGAATTATAATACGGCATATGCTTACAGTAGCTCAGTGAACCTGCATATGCAGGTACCAGGGGGAGGCTGGTGGAGGTGAAAATCAGAGGACGGGCTCATTGTAATGCATGGAATGGAATGAGGAATGGTATCAAGCACACAATGCCATTCCACATTCCATTTTATGTATTACGATGAGCCTGTCCTCCGATTTCTACCTCCACCAGCCTCCACTGGCAGGTACTGTATTTAATGGCCAGTTGAATACTGTAGCATGCATTTTCTATGATGATCCTCCTCTTCGACAGGATACCCGATCTACATCTCCCTTCCTCACTTCTTGCACGGAAGCAAAGACCTGATAGAGGAGGTGCTGGGGCTTAGTCCCAATGAGGAGCACCATGTCACCTTCATGGATGTTGAACCAGTAAGAGTCTGCAACCTTTCACCTTTAACCCCTATGACAGCATCTTCTAACTATGCAGTTATCTGATGATAGCCTGTTGTTACAGTTTGCTAAATGAATTAGTGGGCTTTAGGGGTATTCTACAGAATGTAAGTGTTGGCTCATCTTAATGAGTTACACCCTTTTGCTTTAGTATCAATTTCGTCCGCGTGGACGGATCACTCTGTCTCTGTCTTTCTGTTCCTGGTGTGTCATTGCTCTGGGAGTTCATGTTACAGCTCCTCAGATTTGGTTCTGTCTTATTTGGATGTGTTTGTCTCTGTCAGATCACAGGGTTCACTCTGAGGTTTGCTAAGAGAATCCAGGTGAACATGATGTACGGACCATCAAAGGTCATCAAGTAAGTTCAACCGCTTAGTCTAATCTCCTCCCCTGCTTTACAATAGGCACTCTCTCACCGTAGGCATCATCCTCATGCTCATCTCTCTCTCTCTCTCTCTCTCTCTCTCTCTCTCTCTCTCTCTCTCTCTCTCTCTCCCTCTGCAGGGTTTTGCAGAATATTAAGGATTACACCATATTTCCTGTAGTTTGGCTTAATGAGGTAAGTAATTTACAACCCTGTTGCGTTCATGATGTCATACTTTCACATTGTACCTTTTACTCAATTACAACTTACAAAGCACTATCAAGCACTCAGGGCAACCTAATGTATAATAATAAGTATGAACTGTCCTTGAAGTCCATGTAATCTTTCTCTCTTATAAGCATGCTGCTAAGCCTCCATCACTCTCATTCTCTCCCTCTGTTGTGTCTGTGTCTCTACCCCTCTCTCATTCTCTCCCTCTGTTGTGTCTGTGTCTCTACCCCTCTCTCATTCTCTCCCTCTGTTGTGTCTGTGCCTCTACCCCTCTCTCATTCTCTCCCTCTGTTGTGTCTGTGTCTCTACCCCTCTCTCATTCTCTCCCTCTGTTGTGTCTGTGCCTCCAGACCGCGTCCATGGACGAGGAGACAGCAAACATGTTTAAGAAGGAGCTGTTCTCTCGTGTCCAGCTGCTTGAGACACTCCAGAAGGTTCTGTTGGGTACAGGGGTCTGCATCTTTGTGCTCTCCATGGTGGGCTACTGTGTGGCGAAGAGAAATCAAAATGATAACAAGCTTATGTGAGAGGAACAGCAACACATCATCTGTACAGCGTGAGAGTGGACCTGATGCAATCTGCTACTCTAGAATACCTTTATCTTGATATCTTGCACTTTTTGTAATTTCAGTATTATGTATAAAGTTATATGTATAATGTCCTTTCTTTGATAGAGAGGAGTGATTTTTTTAAAATAATTTTGAATTGTTTTTCAATTATTGTTTCATACTTTGTAATTTGATTGCCAATTTTATTTTCATTGACAAACCCTGTTGAAGAAGCTTGGGAGCGAGAAAATGCTTTTTTAAAAGGGGCAATCTGGAATTAAAATTCTAACAAAGTGTTCTCCTCACCTTAATTTATAAATATAAAATAACAGGTGAGGGATGGGGCTGGAGGAATGTATCCACTCTCAAATACACAGACGGAGCTACTGTATGGATGCAAGGGCTGACCATCCATGAGATCAAAATAATAGTTTTAACCATGTTTTGAAGCTATACAGTATTTGTTTACAATGACATTGTTTTCAAACAATGGGAGTAAAACAAACTTAGATTTGAGGTTCTGATTGGGCAAAAGAGTTGAACTAAGCTCATGAGGCATTTCTAAGCTACATTATTTAAGAATCAATGGCTATATATCAATAATTTAAAAGTCTAAACATGGAATTACCAATCCCAGATTGCCCCTTGAACATTACTGTAATACTCATGTCATTACCTCTGTAGGCGAGAGAGAGAGAGATTCTCTAAATGGGGTTATTGTAAATCAGTTCAAAATAATGTAAATTCTAACATATTGAATTGAATATGTTTTTGCACTGATTAGATTAGATTAGATTAGATTAGATTAGATTAGATTAGATTAGATTCAACTTTATTGTCATTGTGCAGAGTACAAGTACAGAGACAACGAAATGCAGTTAGCGTCGAACCAGAAGTGCAAAAAAAAGCAATGTGAACAATATATACAGGAAGTGCAGTATAAGCAGTAAATGAGCAGTATAAGTAGTGCAGTATGAGCAGTATATGTAATAACAGTAACATTATAAGCAGAGTAAATAAGCAGAATAAATATGGAATACAGTATGAACAGTATGAACAGATATGTACAGTATGTACAGATATGTGCACATATGTGTACACATCAAGATTCCTGACTCTGTGTCTCTCCAGAGTTTTTGCACTGAAGTTGAGTCTTGAAAATAAAATGCAAAGAGGAAAAGTTTATTATTATTATTTTTGTTGCTATGCTACTACTGTACTCAGAGGTTCCTAACTATGGTTATATGACATGGCACCAGTCTATCAAAACCAGCCTCCATCCCTATGGACATCTACCAGCTCAGGTTCTCTCATTGCTGGAACAAACCTCTCTATTGTACACTTTGAAGCAAAATTATTCGTTTTCCTTTTCACCCCATGTGGGCCGTAAATCTAAAGTGAGAGTGAAAAATGCTGGTGGACGGTTAGCAGGAGTCTTATCGTAGTTTTATGGGTTTTAAATGACCCTAGGCTGGCTCTTGGAGCTTTTTGATGTCCCTGTTGGTCTCGAACATTGGCAGACACACTGGGAAGTGTTACATCGAGATTACAGGAGACATCTCTTACTGTCTGGAACATGTGCCTCTCTCAACAGCACAATAACATTTGAACTTGAAGAAATTGATGAACTGTGTTATGGTAACTTGACACTCATTGGGGTGAGTTCTCACCTGTCTGACTCCTCAATGACTTCCTCCACTCAATGACTTCCTCCACTTCCAACCTTCACACTGAAAACTTGTAATGAAATATACAGTACCCCTCACTCATCGTCTCTTTCAGCCAGCTGATCATAGAAGGACTTGTCACCTGACTACTCACTCTACGATCAACTGTCGGACATAGGTAATGAGACACACCTGTGCTATCTTTCAATACCCATTGACTCTTGTCAACCTACGAAAGGAGCTTTTTTCACACATTACGATATGGTATAATCTGGCTTTGGCTTCAATGACGTACAATTAGGAAATTTAAAGTTGTTTTTAATGCATTTATCAGGTTGTCATTACATTAATAAATAGAAATACAAGTTTCATGATAACATTGAAATGACATTGATTTGAACATAGACATTCGTTGTGATGACCTTTTTGTTAAATGCTTGAGGAGATCTCAGAACCTTAAAGACTCATCAGTGTGGAGATATGTGATGAAGGAAAGTTAGACCTTCACAAATATTTTTATCAAAATGAAAACATATCTCTGCAATTTGCAGATACAGTCGAGGATATTTTATGAAATGTTAAAATTATATACATTAGGGACACATTCAAAAACACAGATCTACAACAATTTGACACAATGACACATAAGTTACAATGATGAAAAAAACTAAAACATACTCTGTACATACACCAAACATTACTAGCTATATCTACACTGGCTATGCTTATGGAACAAACATTAAGGAGCTATTCACACAATATAAACTGAGAAAGCCAATCTGCCAATTTTACAAACTGTGAGTTTGAATACATTATCATGTATGTCCGCATTGCTGTGGTTGAAAATAAAATTCAGAAGGGACATACAGTAAGATACATTTCCCTACTAAGGCATGATAAAGAGGTCCTAAAACCATGTATTTATCATACATGTACTGTACCTGCATATAGAATGTGTGTGTCTACTACTGTATATTTCAGTGGTTTAAAAAAAAAAACATTCAAAATAGCCATATACTTTTATGCTGTAACATCTGATGAATTTCATACACATGAACATGCTTCTGTGCTGAGAACACAAGACAGTATCATACAATATCAAAGAGAGAATTGCTGTCTTGCACACTTCTTTATTGTGCCCTGTACCGTATTCTGAGTAATGTAGGGCAGGACAGAAGAGATTGTAAAAAAATGCATGATTTTTTTTCCAATCAAAAGATGTTTTCAAAAAATGTATACCACACACTGTGAACTTGTAGTCCTTGTGAGCATGATGAATTGAGCTGAATTCCAAACACAGTATCTATGCACACACACACACACACACACACACACACACACACACACACACACACACACACACACACACACACACACACACACACACACACACACGTTCTAGTGGACTGAGCTGGAGGTGTACTTTGGCCGATCCACAAGGTTTTAATTTCCGACAGTATTGCCACATTATCTTGCTGCTTGGGTGGGGCAGGCTTCCCTCAGCAAAAACAACTCTCCATGGAGACAGAACGAATATGTGCGCTTAGAAGTAACTCAGACACTGACATGTTTGTTTTTATCTTTAGAATAGCCCTCCAGTTTTTCTTTAAATGTAAAACTAAATTTGCTATTAATTGAACAGTTTATACATTATACCAGGAGTTTGTGTGAATATACATCAATAAAAGTCATTACTGCTGAGATGAATATGACAAGCTAGAGTGCTCACTTAATGTAAAACATGCATGTATCTCTCTCATATATGCAAACTATTTCCCCAACTCAATCACATGTCTTTACGACCTGGAATTCCAGGTGTGTTTGTTGTCTTTTAACATGGACATACATCCATAATGCTTCCTGATAAATAATGGTTGCCCTCTACATCTCTAGAATACTGATATCAGATCATTTTGTTGCAAGTATTATCATACAATATTGGGAGAAGCTCTCTGGCTGAAGTATACTTACAGTATGCCACCTAAACCTGATGCCTAAATCTACACATCTGCACATGCACACCTGCAAGGTAGGGTCGTGTGTGTGTGTGTGTGCGTGCGTGCGTGCGTGTGCGTGAGTGTATGCGTGTGTATATGTGTGAGTGTGTGCGTTCGTGTGTGTGTGAGTGTGTGCGTGTGTGTGCATGCATGTGTATCTCACAGTCACCTAGGCAGAGTACCTCATGCATATAAGACCAGAGAAAGCCCAGGATGCCTACCACTCTCACACCCCCTTCTTCAATCTACAGTTTCTGGAGCAGGGAGGGTGTAAGCATTCATGTCCATGACTTCTGGGCAGGGTGGGAGGTCAGAGTGTGTATGTGTGTGTGTGTGTGTGTGGGTGTGTGCGCGCAACCCCTCTCCACGGCCCTGCCATCCCCTGTGTCCCCTACAGTCAGACCTCCGGGAGGTGGTTTCTGCGGTTGCGGCTCTTCCTGCGGTCCAGCAGGGGTTTAAGCTTGGCCATGTCTCCCCTGAGAGGCCCCTGGTGCTGCTGCGTCTGGAGGCCCTGGAGCTGCTTCCTCTCCTTGCAGTACTGCTGAATGGCCAGGCTCTCTGCAGGGCTGAAGGCTGACAGCAGGGCCTTCGGGTGCAGGGAGGCGGCCCACGCCCAGGGGGACTGCTGCTTGTCCGTCAGCACGCTCACCATGGCCTCGCTCAGAACTCTCAGACGCAGCTTGGCCACGGTGCGCTTGAAGGTGTTCTCTGTGGCCAGGCAGTAGTACAGGCCCTGGTCAGAGAGCTGCACGGAGCGGATGAGGAGGCCGTGGTCGGTGGAGATCACACGGTCACCCAGCTTCACCTGGGGACAGAGAGAGAGAGGGACAGAGAGAGAGGATGTGTCACTACCTGGGTCTAGATGGATCCCATGACATCCACCAGCAAATTGAACTCAGAAAACATTCAAACTCAAAGAATAATGATGATTTGTTTTGTAATAATACTACAGCCGTGTCAAGTATTTGTGGTTAAAAGTCAAATCTGTAAACAATGTGAGTCTGTACAGTATCATACAGATGCTTTGCGCAGTCCCATTCTGTTTATAATGGTCTTATAGGGAGCTGTAACCGTTTTAGGGGGTGTTAGTTATTTGTGAAATGTCTCCCCATAGAGAATTCATTTGTTAGCTCTAGACCCCATATCAGGTTCGATAATTGTTTGGCTTCTCTGCCAAATGAACACTTGTAATGTCATCCCCCGGGGCATCAAAGTCCACGATCAAGGCAGTGAGCTCATTAGATTTCCATTACAAAACCAGGCACTAACAGCCTTTGGACTCCAAGTCTGAGAGTTTGAGATTCCTGTTTCGCCTCACCCATCTTTTATCAGAGTTGGAATTGGGCAATAGACAGATGCGCTCTCAAACACCACTCCACTGACCCCTTTGACCCCTCTCTGACCTCTTTCCTCCTGTCGTTGTCCCTCTGGATGAGCCAGCGGACGGAGGCCTGGGGAGTCTTGGGCAGACACTCCAGGAAGGTGGTGTTGTTCTTCACCCCGTACTGAGTCATCTCCACGGCGTTCCTGTAAGCTGAAACACAAGGGTCGTTAGTTTGTTTCACAAATACTTCATATTTCACCTCGCTGACGGACATAAACCACACAGCAGCATGCGTATTCCAACTCCCAACTGCCGGGGTTCGAAAGTTTGTCCCCAGGGATTAGCGTGTGTGTGTGTGTGTGTGTGTAAGACACACCTGCAACACAACCAAACCCTGCCTAGTCTCCAGACACCCTTCTTGACATCACTTTGTATTCAGAATTAAATGCATCCCAGATACATCAGTGTGATAGGCTCAGCTTGTCTGTGGCTGTCAGCATTGTCATCTGTTGTTTTGGTTCCAGACAGCTAGTTTATCACTATTCTGGATGGATGACAGGGTATGGACTAATTAGTGGTGAAGGCCATATGGTAAGGTCCCATGGCACATGGTGCATTTACAGAGACGTAAACCCTAAGCAGGAATGGATCACCCAGGGGACCGTGGCTCCTCCACTTGTTAGACTGCTTCCTGCCAGCTGACTGAATGACTCATCACACACACACACACACACACACACACACACACACACACACACACACACACACACACACACACACACACACACACACACACACACACACACACACACACACACACACACACACACACACACACACACACACACACACACACACACACACACACACACACACACACACACACACACACACACACACACACACAACAAAGGCTGAATGGGAGGATGAGACCCAGTTTGAGAGGTTGGACAGAGAGGGAGAGAGGGGGCCATAACATAATGTACCTGTTGCTGGACCATTGGCCTGGGATGTGACCATCAGGCCTGGACCCAAATGACCCATACCCAACAGTATCTGCATTCGACCCTTATCAGAGCAGAGTCAAACCCATTTGAAGCTTCGTTATGAGAGTGAGAGTGATGGTGTGGAGCTCGGAAATGGCCCAGAGGAACAGCAGTTGAACATTGGAAACACACTAATGCCCTCTGTTGGCCACTGAGTTGAGTATCTCAAACATAAAATGCATTTTCAATGGTCATATTTCAATGTAGGCCTACCTTTCAGATTGAATCCTCTGCATTGGGTCAGTGGGTTTCCATGAATAATGTCCTGTCTCCTGCTCCTCCTGAAAAAAAATCACCAACCATAAACATATGCTGTATGCTATTTATTATACTGTGGAGTGGCCAAAACTGAATCCTGTAGAAGTTTCATACAGTACCTAACCCTAACCACTTGAAATGAATGCCTAAGATTACCTAACCACCACGCAAGTTGCATTCATAGCCTTTCATACGAACCGGGTCGCAAGATTTCATACAAATTGAGTGTTTTGCTTTTTGTTCATACGAATTTAGTGTGAGATCCGGTTTTACGGTCAGCTAGTTGGAGAACACATACAGTGGAGCGACAAAGCCCAGTAGCTTTGATACACTGTTTTTCCAATCCTGCCATCAGCATGAAAATCACATCATGTAATGTCAACAGTAAGGGAAGGAGCTCCCTGAACCAGACACTGTACCGAGAAACATTCGACGTTGTTATTCCTCTCAATGGGGCAGTCTCCAACACTTACAGGAAAAGGCAGCATAAACAGCTGACACGTTTCAAACACATTTCTGGTGGAGTAGGGAGGGAGGGAGGGAGGGAGGCAGCGCCTCTGTTCCACAACCAAGCTAAACTTGAATTGTGGTTGACTGTAGACTCCGGGTGAGAGGAAAACAGTAGGGGTGACTGTTTAAAGGAGATGTGTTGCTCACAGGAACTAGGTCTGGGTTATGTCTATAGATGAATCCATTCATGAATATGGGCTAAGATATACATGTATCAGTAACAGGGGAGGCTGGTGGAGGTAGAAAAGGGAACGGGCTCATTGTAATGCATGGAACAGAATGAGGAATGGAAACACATGTGTTTGATACCATTCCTCATTCCATTCCAAACACACGTGTGTTTTGAATTCCTCATTCCGTTCCATGCGTTACAATGAGCCTATCCTCCGATTTCTACCTCCACCAGCCACTGATCAGTAAGGTGTACTGAATGTTACCAGCCTACATTACACAGGCAGTACAGCACAGTACATCTTTAGCTCTAACCTTTTCGTATTTTCTTGAAAAACAGTGAATGATGATGGCAATGACAGACTAACTACATAGCGTAGTTCCCTGGAACAATGAACAGTAAAGTGTCCACAGCTCCTGTTGTGTACCTTGTGGTGTATGGTTGAAATCATATGGTTTACCATGTTTTATATGGTAAAAGTGATGTGGTTTTACCTCTTGCCGGTGGGGTAGAAGCGGGAGCAACTCAGGCCGTCCCAGGCACAGTACGGGTCTCTAGCCAGGCAGCAGTCAGCACAGGCCGAGCCGTAAGCATGGCAACGGTGCAGGGACACCTGGGACACGCCGTGCTCTGAGCTCACATACAGCTGTTGCTAAAAAGACAAACGGTTCAAATGTCAACCACACTGTTTGTCTTCATAAGTGCCTGAGTGACAACAGAATTAAGTTAAGAGCACAAACAATTATGGCTCATCAGTTTTCCTTCCTGCTTTGTCTGTTATTGTGTGAAAAGATTGTTATCGTGCATAATGCAATCACAATTGTAACAAACGAGTTAATCAGTGACATATATACTGTATATATGTGTATTTTAAAACAATACTGGTGCATTGTACTGAATATATACACTTACTTTTTTGGAGGATATTCTCAAGTTTGTAACTGGGGCTTGGTTCTGGAAGACACACAAACAAATGTCACCATTCTCAGCATTTGTCAAATATGATCAAATATGACAAACTGTACCACTGCGGGTGTCTTTCAACTATTCAACACTCTCTTCTCACACTCCTGTCTCACACAGCGATAAAAACATCAGGGGTATCTAACTAGCGGCTGTATCCAATAACAGCCAACCTCCCACAGTCAGAGAGACAGGCAGAAACAGTAGTTCTGAAAGCTCTACTACTGTATAGACTCTAAACCGCTCTGGTGCAGAATCTAGTGTAGACCTGGTGCATCTAGAGATTAAAGCAAGCTGTAGCTTTGGGTTGGTCCGCTATCACATGACTGACTTTGTTTATCACGCTAAAATAAAACATGTGTGTGAAGGGTTCATAAAGTTGAATGGCACTGCTCTGATACTGTATGTTGGTATGTTTCTCATCAGTCTTTGCGGGGCTGTTATGCCCAGGTCATCTGGCTCCAGAATGCCCCTCCCTTCACTAGTGGTCCAGTCTGCCCCACCCCTGTCTGCTCCATCTCTTTGTGTGGTGGCCAAGCTAACTTCTCCCCTCTCTCCTGTCTGGCTTTGATGTGGGGTTCATGTGTGGGGAGAGAGAGAGAGAGAGAAAGAAAGAAAGAAAGAAAGAGAGAGAGAGAGAGAGAGAGAGATAGCGTGTGAACCCTAACCTTAAACACTTCCAGCTCCTCCAGGATCAGATCCTCGTCCAGGGAGCGGTTGGTGGGCAGGGCGATCACCTTTTGCACCGTCCCTTTGTCTGAAGGCAAGAGGTCACATCGGTTACACACACACACACACACACAACCAGGTCAGTCATTACACAGCCACATAAGAGAAACAAACAAAACACCACCCTCACCACAGATCCACACAGCTTTAGGACATGCATGCAATCATTTTAGGATAGGTGCGGTCAGTGAAATGAGAAAGCAAAATGGAAACTACCCATGAAAAAGTAAATAAATACTACAGCTCTATTTTCCCTCGCCCATATTTGCCTTTGAATTAAGCATGAATGCCGCGACGGGCATCCACACGAAAGACAGCTGTGGGAATTGAGAAATCCAGAGAGAGCAGGAGATGGACAGTACAAAGGCCATGGAGAGGGCATGGGTGGCTCAGCGAACGACTCAGCGCTCTGTTTGTATGGGAGTTTGCAGCAGCAGGACAGATAGAGAGCAAGGAGTTGCAGCAACAGCTCCTGGAAATCCCTGATAAAAATCCCCCACATCCCAGAAACAAAGCCCCGGCCCCGGCTCGGCCTGATACAGCCCCGCTGCAGTCAGACATTACTGGCATCCCTTCAGGATCCAGGAGGAGAACAGAAAAGCCTGATAAACACAAACAGCTGTGTGAGACTCCCTGGGCCGCCAGCCTGATACTCCCTCTGTAACAGCCCCACAGTACTCCTCCAGTACCTCCGCCCTGCAAGCTGCAGGTCCCTTCTGGACCATTATCTGTGACTGGAAGACTAGCTTTTGGAATCTCTTTATTTCTGTATATTCACTGTGCAAGCCTACCGTTATCACCTATATCTTATATAATCCCTGCATGACTAGAGCTCATATTCTATAGTCATTTACATATCTTATCCAGTAATAGGATAAAATGTTTCCAGGTCGTGGAATGTGCAATGAGGCCATTATGGTGGCGCCACCTGCTGGAGGCAGAGGGAAGTGGGGAAGAAGACCTGGGGTTGTTTGAGCTTGACAGTGGGCAGGACTTCGTCCCATGGACACTGTTACTGTACTGTTTGCTCCAGTCTGCAGTTAGTATCCCACCCATGTTAACTGCATTTGTCAGAGTGATTGAGAGTGTATTGTTGATGGTTATTGCCTCCAGATTGGGAACAAGAAACATTAGAATGTTTTGTAAAAATGAGAATTGTTAAAGTACATCTCAAGTTTCATTTTTGCCACAGGGGAGGTGGTGGTGCCTACCAGTGCCCAGGAACAGCACCTGGTAGTGGCCGTCTGCAGCTGTGACCTGGTCCACAGCGATGGAGGTGTACTTGTAGTCTGCGTTGGTGCGCACCACCAGGGGCCTCCTACCCACAGGGTAGATAGGGTTGAACATGACCGGGTGGTTCCTCACAAATGTCACCACCTCGTCTGGGAACTCCTTGGTCGTCTGGATGTCAGGGGTGAATGCCCCACCAGGACACTGAGAAGAGATTAGATCTGTTATAAAAGGTGAAGAAAGGCGCGCCTGAACTCTGATCTGATTATGTTATCTAGCCATCTTACTTTATTATCCTTGTTAAATACAAAGTCATTCACCTGCAGTAATTCAGAGTGTGACTTGAGCACATAAGTGAACAGCCTTGTGGCATGGGAGTTACTCATGAAACTGTACTGTAATGTATGTCCAGTTTAAGACCCCGAACTCACAGTCCCAGGGCGGGGGTAGGGGATCCGGCCCTGATACGCCACCCACTGGAAGTTGGGCCCATCCCTGTGTGCAAATGGCCCATTGAAGACGGTCAGGATGTCCGCCATGTTGTACACACACACCGCCGAGCCCTTGAACACGGAGCTAAGGAAATGAGACAAACACATTCCATCGTATGATGTGGAGAATTGACTTTCAGGACCTCCAGATCCACCCAGCTAAAACATCATAAGTCCTTTAAAGCGTGCTGTTTTTTGAGGATATCCAAGCCATACAATCTGGGTGGAACCACTGCCACCCCACTCCGAAGGGGACACCTCGCCCTCTTCCTCGAAGGATATGAAGTGGTTTGGCCTGGACACTTAAAACCACACATGATAAACACAGAGATGGCCTTTGTTAAGCCGGCCGGGTCTGAATGCGTGAAGGAGTGAGAGGAAGAAACACATTGTGCAGATAGGAATAACAAAGTGAGACCCCCACTGTTTAGGTTGGCTGGAGTCAGGGAGTCCAGCTCAACTACTGTAGCCTTGATCTGCTCCTTAGGTTACACATGGATCAAGGTGGATGTGGAAGGGTTAACCATGGCTTAACTTGATACAGCTCAATTAGGGCTGGGGGCAGAAAGCATCCAATGACTATTCTTTGATGCACATCATGTAGGAGTTATAACATGGTTATTACATGGTGATTTCATCTGAGTAATTGCATGTGTAAAGTATTAGTGCATCTTATAGAACTGAAAAACAAGGTGTATTACAGCATTGTGCAAACAGATGATAAACTAAGTGTCAAAAGTGTGGGAGGGAACTGAGACCATTGACCACCATCACCAGTACATAAGGAAAGACGATCAATGTGAGTTCCATACGGGGAAGTCACCAACATACCTACAGTACAGTACATGTAAATCCCACGAGTAACCTTCTAAATAATAGCATCAAAATAAGATGCTTGAGGTCTCTATCCGGGATCTCCTGTTACGTCCACGTTGTTCTTACTGAGGTCCGGCAGTGGTTAGCATAGAGGCAAAGGCAAGAGCAAATATTACCGTTGGCCTCACCTTGTGGACGTGAAGACGCCAAACACCATAAGGCTTTTGGGGTGATCAGTTTCCAGCAAAAACACACTCTCTGGAAGAGAAAACACGAACGTTAGCATTCATTAAGCACCTTATCGCTTCATTCTTGGAACAGGGGCATCTGAAGTGGGGATGAATGAGTGGATGTGTATGCTGACAGACCTGGAATGACTCAGGATGGGAGGAACGAAAGTAATGTGGAGAACTGAATTCTTTCATTAGTAAGGAGCAGGTCAACTAAGTCAACTTTGGAAAAACACTGCTGATTATAATTCAATATGAATGATCGAAATCACCTGCAATTCTTAGATATTATGTACCTTGACTGACAAGGTATCTGTTATGTTTCAGATTGAATAGGACAGGTGGTGTGGGTTGAGGCGAATGTGACACTTTGTGGAAGTATGTCTATTGTCTTATTCCTTTGTCTGGGTTGCTCACCGAGCTCATCAAAGTGGGTCTCAGTGCCATCCTCCTCCAGGACTGAACACACCATCCGAGCCTTCAGGAAGGTGGTCCACTTATTCACCAGGCTCCGCTGGCCTCCTATGTCACTCTATTGTGGTAGACAGAAAGGTATGTCATATTCAATGAACACACACACACACAGACACACACACACAGACACACACACAGACACACTTACTGGACACACTCTAGCCACCATGGTGTGGATGTTCTTGGTATTCCCACTATTATCCGTCAGTCTCTCCCGGAAGAAGAAATAAAGTTTAGCATCGTTGGGGTCCGATCCATCTGGGATCAACTGGGCATCAATAAAGATGGGCTCTATGTGAAGACACAGGGAAAACAATACATATTCTATGATAACGTCCAACTTCTCTATCCTTGTATAGTGCCAGTATCAAAGACTTTGGGAGATAATTAAAATAATGATTAAAGAGATGATTGATCAGGGGAGGCTAGTGGAGGTAGAAATCGGAGGACAGGCTCATTGTAATGCATGGAACGGAATGAGGAATAGTATCAATCACACATTCCTCATTCTGTTCCATGCGTTACAATGAGCCCGTCCTCTGATTCCTACCTCCACCAGCCCCCAGTGATGTGGGTATTGTATGTGCCTGGAACATAGTGTCCATGCTCACCACTAAGCCACTTGGAGTTGTGCTGGTCTGTCCTCACTGCGTTCCTCTGGGTGAGACTCCTGAAGATGGCTGCATCCGTCCCCATGAAGTCTATGTACATGCCAGAGAACAACTCCTGGTCTGGATACGGAGTAAGAGAGGCACTGAGTCACAGCCGGGCAACATAACTCACATCTGACCAAACAAAACACTTCAACCCGCCTGACCTTGACAAACACTTGCCAAGACACAATCAATCTCTTTGTACTAGCAGCCAATGGAATAAAGATTTGGCCTGTGTCAGTTGTGTAGAACAGCGATGGAAAGAGAGTTAGAGTTCTCCAATGATTGATTGATCATGTCTGAAATTCCACGTCCGTCACGAAGAAGGAGGTGGTGACAGTAAATGGTAATGGAGCTAACAGTGGATTTACAGTTCTTGTGTTTGAGTCTTGCTGTACTCTGCTAATGAGCCGGCGCTGTGGGCTCTCCATACACACCATGCTTTTGGATCATTCCTCTATTCTCTTACTTCACCATTCCATAACCCCACCAGCCCAGGGCCTTGTGCTCTGTGGGGTATGGCCCATGTCCAAGTGTGGCCACTCTAAGGGAAGAGTGTTGACAGGCCACAAGACCAGCTCACCCCCCCCCCCCCCCCCCCCCGCCTGCATGTGGCATGTGGAGGGAGAGATAGAGATAGGCCTTTTCATCTAGCCCAGACACAGTCCCTGATTGTCCCATAGTCTGACTCAGAAGGGCTGCAGGTGCTGCATCACTTCTCTCTCAGCTTGTCAGTGACCTTGGGTCTATTTGGCAGGGAGCAGTGCACCCCACCCCCTTCCACCCCCTTCTACCCCCTTAGCCCTTGTGACCGGACGTCCCACGCTGGAGGGCTGGCGAAGACCGCTGACGCCGCGGCGCTCTGGTGTCAGAAAGCGGAGCTGTGCGTGCGACACATCGGCCCCTTGACTGTGTCAACAGAAACGAGACACCAGGCAACCAATCAGGGTTCAAAGGACACCACAGCCTGACGGTGGGTGTGCAGCCTGACCCAAGAGGTCACCAATCAGGCGGGTGGGATTGGTGGACCATAGGAGGGGGATGTATGTGTGTATGCACAGTATGATGCATCGTGTTGATAGGTCAGTGGTATGATGTGTGTTGCAGAGACAGAAATAAAGCATTAGAGGGAGAGAGGACTCACTTAGCATGACGGAGACCGTGTTGACTCTGGGATTGAAGGAGCACCGTCCCTTCCCAGATTCTGCCCGGGAGTCGATGTGGAACACTTGCTCCTGCAGGAGAGGAAAGGAAAGGAGGGATAGGGAGACCGTTTTAGGTACTGGAATTTGGGGGAATTTTGCCCATAGCAATAAATACAATAGTATGAGCATTCCAAATGTTCTCAAGGTAGCCCTGTGCAGATTTTTCCTCTAGTTCTTTAAAGAGTTACAAAGACAGTCCTGGGCTCCACCTTTACTGGCATGTATGGGACATTAAAAGAACATTCCATTTGGGAAGAGAGAAGGAATTTCCTTCTAATGTCTTATAATGCTGTGGTTCCATCTCTGAACTTTGGCTCTCTGCCCCCTTTCCCAGTAGAATCATCCGGATATAACAGGCTCTGTGGTGACTGTTGGAAACCCCCCGTCTCATCCTGGTTTGGTCTGAGCCAAAGTGCAGCAACGGCTCTGATTGGGGGGGAATGAGGCGCCGTGAGTCAAGGGACTTTCTCCAGGAAAAGTGGGTCTGCTGTCTCAGTCCAGACGTGGAGGCCGCCTGCCTCGTTCTGCTTGGCTTTGCCAGTGACCCATGCCTTTCATCACAAAGTCTCAGTGGTGACACACACACACACACACACACACACAGGTGACTTGCCCGGTCTGTGACAGTCCCTAACGGGGCTCTCATACAGTGGTGTGTGACGCACGCTTATGGGCCCAAGGCCACACCATTATGCATCCACAATCCCACAATACCAGCTTGTTACACTCAGCAGAGACAGTCTGAAATGCAGACACGTCCAAGCAGCGCTGTGGTGAAAAACAGAGCAGTCCGCTTTTCAAACAAAACCCCAAATGACAAAGGACACCGCACTGCGGAAAGAGCCTTGGTTAGCGCTCTGTGTATTCGTGCTTGGCAGGGGCTGTAGACAGGCTGCTGTGAGTTCAGTGAGCAGTTTTCTCCTGGAGGGGATTCCTACTCTCAATTCCAAGGGTTGTGTGGCCGGAGACAGGAGCAGACAGCCCAGAATGCTCTCTCTCTCTCTCTCTCTCTCTCTCTCTCTCTCTCTCTCTCTCTCTCTCTCTCTCTCTCTCTCTCTCTCTCTCTCTCTCTCTCTCTCTCTCTCTCTCTCTCTCTCTCTCTCTCTCTCTCTCTCTCTCTCTCTCTCTCTCTCTCTCTCTCTCTCTCTCTCTCTCTCTCTCTCTCTCTCTCTCTCTCTCTCTCTCTCTCTCTCTCTCTCTCTCTCTCTCTCTCTCTCTCTCTCTCTCTCTCTCTCTCCTGAAGATGTTTTGAATTTGAGTACTTCCTTTTTCCTCCCTTTAAATTGTCTAATTGTATTTGTTGTAATAACAGCCTGTAATCTCACATTATGGTAGAGGAGTGTTTTCAGAACACACCACATTACAGATTCACAAGAAATGTAATTTGTGATAGATATACTGTACAGTAGTGTCAAGACAATTTGACACAGTGGAGGCTGGTGGAGTCCATCCAGACTTATACAATATCATATAAGGGGAGGCTGGTTGAGGTAGAAATTGGAGGATGGGCTCATTGTAATTCATGGAACAGAATGAGGGCTGGTATCAAACACACGTGTTTTATACCATTCCTCATTCCATTCCCTAGATTACAATGAGCCCGTCCTCCGATTTCTACCTCAACCAGCCTCCCCTTATATGATATCATAGTGTAGCAGTCATTAAGTGACTGAGAGTCAAGCACACCAACCTCTGGTCGTCGGCCCCTGTTGATGAATGCACAGACAGGACTGTAGGCCCCGCTGCCACAGATAAACAGATGAGTCCTGTTGTAGGGCTGGACCACCCGGATGAAGTTCCCACAGCCATGCTGGAGGGAGGAACAGAGGAGAGTGGGACAGTTAGTGACATTGCACCTTACAACACATCTTCTTTCGGTCATTTAAGCAATCAGGTAACATGTATGGCGTTCAGGTTCTGAAGGAAATAGGCCTACTCCATCCAGGCTGTTTGAGGATAAAACACTGTGGGTGGCCCCATGGCCCAACGGCCCCACGGCCAAAACGGTTCAGGACTTCCGCTATCATCCACATGATCAATGTTATTCCAACACGGCTCACTTGTTTGACTGTTACCCCGTCACATCATAGATGTTATTTCCAGCCAGTCCAACTCCTTGGCGTTGGTAGAATGGAAAAAGCATGTCAAAAGTGAAAGTGATAGGCCACTTTGTTAAAGCCCTCTCTCTTGGAGATGAGCCCTGAGACTACGCAGGTCTGTGATCTGATTACCCATCTCACCCCCCCCCCCCCCCCCCGCCCCCCCACCCCAGAGCAGCGGGAGCGCTCGGCTTTGTGGGTAATAAAGCCTCAGACTAGGAGGAGAGGAGAGAGCACCCAGAGAGTCGTTAGGAACTTGGCGATCGCCACGGAAACGGCAGCTGCAGACACTCACACTCTGCACACACACAAGTCTACTGAGAGCCATCGCAGAAAAACAATGCCACTTCCAACATCACACACCCTTTTCTTTTTCTTTCCCTCTGTGTCTCTCTCTCTCTCTCTCTCTCTCTCCTCATAATACATAAACACATTCCTCCTCCACTGTCATACTCTCGATCAACTCCACACGCCCTGCAGTCTAGTCATATCAAATATCAGATTAACATAGCATTATCATACATATGAACTACTATCCGTCCCCTGCTCTGCTTGGATTACAGTACCTCTCCAGCCACACGTGCTTGAGAATGAAGTCAGAGAAACTGTAAAGCATCCAAAGTTAGTCAGATAGATCAACGTTCAAGTTGAGATCACATTGAGTTAAGAGAGAACTCCTAAACATGGACTTAATCAATCTCAAGCTTTTAAACAGAACATAAGTCATATTTCTCCCAAAATGCCACCCTAGAGAGCAAACAACGTGTGCTGGTAGTCTGGAGCCACAGTGACCGCAGATTCTATCTTCATTGAGGAATCGAATATATACACATCAGGAGAGTAACCATAACAAACTGACGGGGGCACCCGTCATGACCCGCACAAAAAACGGCATCATGAAACAGAGAGACAGTAAGAGAGGGAGAGAAAGAGAGAGAGAGAGAGAGAGAGAGAGAGAGACTGTGAGAGAGAGAGAGAGAGAGAGAGAGAGAGAGAGACTGTGAGAGAGAGAGAGAGAGGGAGGGAAATGGGAGAGAAACCCAGCACGTCTGGGGGGAGAAAGAGAGAGATGACGAAGGAGAGGAGGAGGCAGGGCGACCACCGGACGGCTCCACACTGAGATGGTTGATCCAAATATTTGTGGGAGCCTGTCCACAGAGTGCGGGCTATGACTCAAAGCAATACAAATCACTGGATGACTAGAAACAGCTTCCTCTCTGCTCTTACAGAACAGTACAAGCCCCCAGCCCTCCATGTCGTGGCTGCTATTACTCGCTACAGTGTGGTGTGTGTTCGTTTGTTGTCCTGGGGAGTGAGGAGCAGAGCAGAACATGAATTGTCGTTATATGGACAAATAAAGTACTCTTTCTGTTATGTTCTTTTTTGTTTTATTCTATTCTATTTCTACTCAACAAGCTCTAAATGGTTCATTGCATGCCTGGATGTCTTTCTAAATCACAATCCTGATGAATTACCCCGCTCATTTTCTCTAATCCAAAACAGCCCAGATGAATCGCAAAAAACAACCGCTGCTATTCTTACATCTTCATTATTCCATTACTACGTCTTCATTATTTTTCATCCTAGTACAGGATGAAATCAGGCCAGGTTGTGAGATCTCCAACGAGTCACGGTGGTGAACTGCTTCTCGTTTATAAGCTTTGATGCCTGTTTATTTTTTCTGTGGTGGACTGAGCACTCCTACGCCTCATTCTCATCCCGACAAACAAGAGTAATGCTAGGAGGAGTCAGTGACCTTCCAGAGCCCAGCATCTGCTGAGCTGCTGCACATGTGTTCAAGCGCTGGAGACAGACACATGCTTAAAGAAGGGCTATGAAAAAGCACCTGGAGGCATCGCTAATATAATAGAGTGTTTATTCATGAAGTGATACACACGAGTGTCAGTGTTCTAGGGTGCAAGTCACCCTTAGTCACTGATCTAGATACTGTTCACACTCCCCCGAATCTGAACCTTAACCAAGAAGGGGTGAAAAGGCTAATCTGATCCAAGATCAGCTGTGTCCGGCTGTGTCCTTACCGTGGGGTCCTTGCCCGCCATTTGGCATTCCTCGATCTTGCTGATGGACGCGGGCCAAAACACCTGGTGGGAGAAACAGCAAAACAAGCTTAATGAAGGATCACTGGAGATCCAGGTCTTGGAACAGCAGGGAAAAACCCTGGCCAAGAAACCAAGGACAGCTTGAGAGAGAGAAAGAGAGGAGGGAGAGAAAATAAATGAGAAAATATTGAACACAAACACACTCTGCCTCGACAAGAACGCTGACCAACTGCACTGGTGCACAGTTTGTAATAACAACATGTCTCAGTTCCCAGCAGGGGAGGCTGGTGGAGGTAGAAATCGCAGGATGGGTTCATTGGGACGGAATGAGGAACGGTATTAGACACGTGTGTTCGAGTCAATTCCAATCAATACTGTGTTTTCAGACCTGTGAAGTGCTTGAAGGTCTAACTGTGAATGCATCAGGCAATTACTCTGAACATGGATCTGTTTCAGAGCTCCCTGGAGGAAACTAAATGCATTCCCACCTGTTTATTCACTCATGGGTCATCAGTGAACTGAAATTGAAACCACCTCACGAAAATGCTGTCTGCACCACTATAACTAAATGTTTTTGTTGCCTGAAATGGGTCTGATCTATCATAGGAAATGAACATTCATCTGAATCTCACAGTGACTGATTCTATTAGACTATTAGCATAATTGTATAATGGGTATCATGCACACAGCTGTCATGTTCAAGGACAGCTAAATGGCATCAACGTCATTTTCTCCTATTTGGTGAGATTTGAGTTAATGGTGTGGAAATGATTAAAGGGATACCATCTTATTGCAAAATACAAGTTATTGTAACATACAATAATCAAACATGTATTTGATGTTAAAGAAAATATGTCATAGCTTCTATCTGCATGTACAGCAGGGGAGGCTGGTGGAGGTAGAAATCGGAGGACGGACTTGAATGGAATGAGGAATGATATCAAACATTTGATACCATTCCTCATTCCATTCCATGCATTACAACGAGCCCGTCCTCTGATTTCTTCCCCTGGTATATAGAGTATACAGTACAGATATACAGTATCTAAATTAAGTAGAGGAGCAGACCTTAAGTGTGCCGTAGGTGATGTTATTAATGTCCATAGACAGGACATGGTCCTTGCAGCCCACGTACATCCTGTCCTGGTCCTCATCCATCAGCAGGATCCTGTAGTCCATGGCCTTCTCTGACAGACTGTAGTACTCAAAGGACTGGGAGGTCTGGAGCTCTGGCACACACACGCACAGGCACACGCACAAAGAAACATCATCAAATAAAGAACACATATGTGAACACTGACTGAACAACACTGTAGTTAATACCGAATAACATTGATGACAACATTGATGATCCACATACGATACAGTAGGCCTGTGATTGCTTCATTTAGCAACACATTCATTTGACTAGAACAACTTACTCTTGTTCTGCAACTCGGTGTACACACAGGACAATCACAGAGTGGGGGATGCATCCTTCAAAGGGCTATTGTCAAAGTTTCCTCTCTGAGAAGCTAAAAGCACTGATTGCCCTCTACTGTAGGAAGATATGCAGGGTAAACATCCTCAAGTTGGCCTCAGAGAGATTCTGGGTCCCTTCACTGTCATAGCCAAGCTCATGAATATGTATCCCTATTCAATCATCATTGACAGAGGACAGGAGTGGAGGCTGGGGTGATCCACACCCTCTATCCGCTCCCTATTCTGACCTTCTCTAAGCTTCTATTCTCCCTTTGTTTCTTCCTCGCTAATC
This sequence comes from Argentina silus, assembly GCF_951799395.1. NCBI lineage: Eukaryota > Metazoa > Chordata > Actinopteri > Argentiniformes > Argentinidae > Argentina > Argentina silus. The sequence goes on from NC_139674.1 coordinate 7,600,924, forward strand.
AACAAACAACTTTGCTATGGTCTCCTTGACCCCCCCCCCCCCCCCCCTCCACCCCTCCCCCAGGCTAAAGTCACGTGTTCATTATGCCGTTGGGAGCGGAGGCCCTTTCATCCTAAAAGGAAGGCTGTTTTTCCAGTGCCTCCTCTTTCTCTGATCATGGCTGTGTTAGCGTATGAATTAACGAGAGGGCTGTTTTTACTCCAAACATAAAAAAGAGTACACTTATGCCTTGGAGGGTTTCCCACGACTCTTTACTCTATCACTATGTATTTCCTTGATGTTGCCTGTTTACCATATCGTATACCCCAATCATACTGAGATAACTAGACCTTTTATGGTCAAACGTTTGAAAGAGTTATCTGAATGCGCTGTTGGTGAAGCATGTCTGATTTCAGGCAAAAGCATCTAGCAAGGACTAATGAATAACACACACACACACAAAAGATGCTTTGTTTTCACCTGACTCGGCAGGAGCGAAATTGAATGTGAAAGGGCCCTGTCAAACTTTGTGTGTTTAAAGGGAACCTCTGGTAAGGCAAGATTGCATCACATCTTCTCCAAGCTTCAAAGTCAAGGAGATAGTATCCTCATGGGGCTCAGAATAGTATTATTCCAGCTCAGGCAAAGGCTCATCAGGCTAAAGATGCTACCCACCAGCCCTGCCAGAGAACTGGGAAGTAAGGCGAGCCACCAAGGGTGAAGGAGTTACTAACGACTAATTAAAACCACTGCAACTCTAAGCGCAGCCAAAACCACATTTACCATCCCTCCCTCCAGCATCAGCAGGCAGAGAGATTTAAAGACCTTTTTGGAAAAGGTTTATTTTATCTCTTTCTTATGCTTGAGGGAGGTAGTCCTCAGTTTACAAGCCTGCAGCTTCAGCTACTGTTATGCCTGGAGAGAAAGGTGGTGAATTCACTTGCTAATGATGAAAGCCAATGCACTTGGTACAGTCTGATTCTATCCGAACATTCCATCAGGGGAACAAAGTGTTCTGAGGGGTGTGGGCCATGGATGAAATAACTGTTATTATTATCATTAACTCTGTATTGTTTTCTTAGTGGAGGAATTGGAGACTTTTCATGTTTCCTCCCGTGGGTGGAAGCCCTCGTAACCCAAGTGTTTTGGGGGAAAACAGTGGGAGTGCGTCACATGGCCCCTAAAACACCCAGCTGATCCACGTTAGAGAGCCAAGCCTACCCTCTGGTGCATACCACGGGATCCAGTGTCTGCTCACCATGATCCCATCAAGCAAACACATGAGTCATGCCTGCATTAAGCATTACATCCCAATATCACACCAATTAGTGCACATGTACTCTAAAGAAAACTGGATACAACTTAATTGTCAAGCATTTCACACACACACACACACACACACACACGCGCGCGTGTGCACAGACACACACACGCACGCACGCACGCACACGCACGCACACACACACACACACTAGCACTGTGGCAAGACATGACCAACTCATAATTCACTAGGCTTACAGAGAGAGATAAGGTGGCTGAGAGTGATTTGGATGTTTGTCCCTCCATCCATTAACCCATGATCTGATTATAAAGCGTGTGGATCTGAGGCCCCCTTACCCACCTACCCTGTAGGCTGGCTTTTACAAGCATTCCAGAAACATTACGATTGTTATGTTATCTCAGCAAGACCACAATACAATGGCTTTCATTGACCAGAAACATAAATCAAACCCAGTGAAGTCTCTCAAAACATTTGAGGACAACTTGGCTTGTCACATGTACAGTTCAACCTGCTAGTCAGTAGGTGAAAGTAAAAGCCATGCTCCAATGACAAGCTTGGTAAAGAATATTCAAAATCAACATTGAAATCGTGAGTATTGCACATTTTTCTCTGCATAATCAATCCATCTGTCAGATCGTAATATTGCCTCGCCAACAAGTGATTTATTAGTCATGCATTTCCCCAGCATTCCTCTGTGGTGCGTTCACACATGGAGATCCAGATGTAGATGTAGATGTCATAAATGTTTGTGGATATCACAGCTCAAGCATCCCTATGGAGCAAGCTGTGGGTGCTGCTGTTTATGACGTTCACTCAAATCGCTCAGATGCGGCTAGAGGATAAACTAAGTGGAACTGTTTACACACAGAACATTCTGAGGTTTAGTCAATGTTATTGGCTCTGTGTATTTCTGCGACTACCCAGTGGGATAATACATATTTGAGGACACCGCCCTTGACGGTAAGTCGTGAGGGAGGTCTGGTATGCGGGATAAGCTGTGGTGATGAATGTGATAAAAATGGAGTGTTGTTTTGGCGCCACTGAGAGGAAAGAAGCATGTCTACCCTGCAGTAGGAGAGCTCAGATCAGAGGCAATGCCTGCAGAGAGAATTCTGAGTATTCTATTATTCATGCCGGCAGGTGGGCCGTGCCCTCCCCAGTGGGCGGTCTGGCAGGAGTCCCGAGGTTGGCCTTGACTGGGAGCGGTCACCCATGGGGCTGCGCCGTGCAGGTATAGATCACTGACCACGAGCGGTCATTCATGTAGAAAACCGAGGGGTGCCAGGGAAGCCTGCTGCAGGTGAGTGGACACGGCCTAACTGTAGCTACCGCTACCGCTCTCCCTTTGAAGAGTGGTTCATTTGTGCAAGTTGGTCAAGCGGAAGTGGGTACAAAAGCCTTTTGTAAGGGCCAAGAGACCGCAGAGACCAGAGAGGTTCATTCAATATTAAAGAGTGGTGGTGGGTTGCGGTCTTTGCATGGTCGTGCAGTACACTGCCGCAGAGCAGACGGAGATGTTATCTAGTCTGAGGTCAGACCACAGTTTTATAACATGCAAGACAAACCCTGAGATTAATCCATATACCGCATGCACAGGACACCAGGTCAGAGATCTGCAGTTTAGATAACAGATTTGATGAGCTAATGAATGCAAAGTAATTCACCTTGACATACAGGTCTAGGTCAGAGAATCTGTCATTCATCAGCTAGTTAAACACATTCCTGTTTCGATTTCCATTTGCATGTATTCCCTATCCAGTTAACCTCGCTGAGGGTGAACCCATCCAAGGCTAGTTTTACAGCAGTTTGACAGCATTTTTTATTTAAAAAAAAAATACTAAACTAACCTAAAAAGAATCCACCAGGAACATCACATTATATCAACCGACAACAAGCTTTAATCGTCCTGCCTCACAACCCAGTCTACCATTACGTGGGAGGAATTGATTGCTCAAGGACACAAGTCTTGGTGTGATAGCAGAGAAAGGCAACAGCCTCCCAGCACATCCTATGCCTATCCCAGTACAAAAGGAACAACACCCTAGAGACCGTCTGTCGAGATTGTCTGGTGAACCGTCATGCGGAAACAAACCGAAAGGATGTGGGTAGGGACTTGTCATTCCGCCCATGTTGCTTTTGCTGTAATTAAAACAGGGGTGAAGGATGGGTATTGTTTCCCTGTGATTACGCTACATGGCGGGGGGGGGAGAGAGATGGCACGGGGGAGCTCCCCTGCGGTGGGGGCTTCAAACACAACGCTGAATGACCGGCTAACCTCTCCATTTGTTTGGCTGATCAAAGTGGATGGGCCCTCTCTGCCTCTCTCACCAGTAAACAACACAGTCGTGATTTTGGTTTGGCTCGCCATACAAGGAACGATTCATCTCACTGCAGGATCGTAAAAGAAACGAGATTCACGGGCCGTTGGAAAGTATGCTGGTTCTTTATGAGAGCAGAGAGTGATGGCTGTGTATGTGCTAGACAGTCTGGGGATCGGGTTTAGGGACTTGGAGACAGTCTGTCCTTTACTGCCCTTAATGATTTTCTGTTGAGGGTAACAGTTTATAAAGTGATTATAAACACGTTACGAAGCCTTTATAACATACTGTTTAGTGTATGTAATGTAAAGTGTAACCCAAATGAGTAATCAAGAATAAGGCTCATCCGAGCAGTACATAGGTTGAATAGGCCTGAGGAGAGAGAGAGAGAGAGAGAGAGAGAGAGAGAGCTTCCTGGATGAGTGTCATTGTCTGAGTCAGTCAGAGCCGAGAGGTCTCCAGACCCTATTAACACCATCAGACTGGGCAGGCGGCCAATCACAGACCAGCCTTTGTGTCTCCCATTCAATACAGCCCTCTTCAATGGGCCGCGCCCTCAAAGGGCAGCGTGAATAAATTAACCTCATGCAAATGAGAACTGGTCTCTTTTCACCGCAGCAGGAACCTGTGCCACTGTTGTCAAGGGCAGCGGGTGGGTGGACCCCAATCACCCGCCTCCATAAATATTTAAGCAGGGAGCTTAGTACGCCCCCGATTCATGTTCCCCTCTGAAGATCGAGTGGGTTTTATCAGAAAGGCCTGACTTCGAACCTCTGGCAAATGTCACTGCTCTTTGTGTTGACAATGCCTGGACTCCTTTAGTAGAGTTCTGCTTGGCTACACTCACGTAATACACTGTTGGTACATTCACACATACGGCGCCACTCAGAACCGTTATCCTGGCAACTCAAACCTCCGCCTGACTCTGAAGACACAAAATGGTGCTGGCTCTCACCGGGACATTTCCATAGGGATATAGCTCTACAGTAAACAGTATTGGTCTTTAATAACCTGTGATATTTTGCCAGGTGAGGCCGGGGGAACTATTAGGGTATCGTGTCAGAGTATGGCCGCTCTCCTCGTCCCCCCATGGAGAGACCACCCAGGATGGCGGGCTGGAGCAGAGCGACAGAGTCGTCTGACTGTCTGTCTTCCTGACATTCCCCACATTCTCGGGCGAGCGCAGAAACACACACTCACCGACTCACTCATCAACACACCCTCTTCTCTCTGCAGACATATAGTGACCGCTTGTCACGAACAGGGGCCACACTCAGCTGACAAACTGTCATTCCACTGAATCTCTTCCTACTAATTATCTAGCCTCCATCCCAGACATAATGTTATGGGATTCATATGGTCCCTGTGTGGGATGCATTACTGTACGTGTGACGTCCTTCTATCTGACTTCCCTCTCATCTGTTTCTGAAGCAGCGGGCACACCTCTTCACGACCGTAAGTATGATAAGTGTTTCTCCTTGGCAGTCAGCATGTGTGTTCAGCCCTCTGACTATACCGCAGGGTGAACTCTGAGGTAGTCCTGTACCAACGTCACCGCAGGCTTCATTACACTGCTGACTTGGAGGTGTCGGCTAATAATCCCTCCAGGAGAAGAAACCTGAGACGCTAACCTGTCCGTCATATATAATGCGAGGAGCGCTAGCTCTCCCGGTCCCCTATTAGCACCTGGCCACGTCTTCACCTGTCACTGGTGTCACCCCCCCCCCTAACCTTTCACATAATCAGCAGGCCTCCTGTTACCCCTCACCCATGCGGCTGTTAAATCAATGTCTTTTTTTTACTGTCAGATCAGTCAGAGGCCCAGTGAGAGCCCCAGGGTTCTTGGGAGGCTATAGAAGGTTGGGTCAAAGGATCCTTTAAGTTATATTGATTCATTAGAGATGGAGGAGAGGCGAGAAGCAGAAGGAGAGTAAAGTTTGACCGGGTGGGTCGACCCTGCCGGGTTGAGACTGCAGTTTAGTGGGATTAAAAAGTCTCTATGGTATTTCCTCAGTGACATCACCAAGGTCAAACGGTCGTCTCAGTACTGCTCAATGATGGGGAGGTCACACGGTCACAGTTTGCTACACACCTGCACTTCGTCTGATGTTTTACCTTTTACTGAAAACCCAAACGATGATATGACAGAAGAAACTTACACCTTTTGTCTGTGATCCTGGCAATAAAAGACATATTTGCAAAGGTATAATAAAATATCTGCAGTAATTGAGGAATACAGAGCCTTGTTCCATTGGTAGTGAACATAATCTAGCTGTTTAATTATGGTGTTGGTTTTTAGTCTTTCCCCATTTATGATGTCAAGCCTTGGCCTTTGCAGTGGAAAAGCTTGCGAGCTTAAAGCTTGTATGAGAATAGTTCTCAAACTCTCCAACCACTATACAACCAAAAAAGCCAAATTCATCCCGTTACATGTGTTTGGACAAGGGAAAAGTGATTTAAAGCTACATCAAAGAAGACCAGACATTCAAAGAAATGTAAATCGGATCGATATATTTCCTGAGATCCAGCCAAAGAATTTCCATTTGACCTTGTGCATCAGCAGATAGATATGACATGTCTTCCATATTGATGGTCATTGATTACCTTTCAACACGGCATAGAGGAAGAACAATAAAACATTCATTAGGTCTGCAAGGTCAATGGCAGGAATGTCAAAACACAGAGACAGCAGAGAAAGGAAACACTGCAGCCCCAGGCACCGCTGTACCCACTAGCCCTCACTGGAGAATGTCCATGCTCTAACCTAATCAATTAGCTTTGTTAGCTATAGGACACATGCCTGGAGAAAACATGCAAGCACACACACGCAAGCACTGCACACGCAAGCACCACACACACACACACACACGCACACACACACACATACACACACACACACACACACACACACCCCAACCTGGCTTTTTGCTTTTTGGTGTCTCAGCCTGTCGGCTGTCCACACTGATTTCAATTCAAAGAACAATTACTGTATGTTTACTAATGTCAAGTTGAGATGAATCTCAAAGAACAATTACTGTATGTTTACTAATGTCAAGTTGAGATGAATCTCAAAGAACAATTACTGTATGTTTACTAATGTCAAGTTGAGATGAATCTCAATTACAATTACTGTATGTTTACTAATGTCAAGTTGAGATGAATCTCAATTACAATTACTGTATGTTTACTAATGTCAAGTTGAGATGAATCTCAAAGAACAATTATTGTATGTTTACTAATGTCAAGTTGAGATGAATCTCAAAGAACAATTACTGTATGTTTACTAATGTCAAGTTGAGATGAATCTCAATTACAATTACTGTATGTTTACTAATGTCAAGTTGAGATGCATTTCCAAAGAAAGAATATAATATCATCAAACCAGAGAGGGGAAATGTGCTTCAAATTAGAGTCATCTATGTGTATGCCCCTCGGCACAAGCACCAACACAGCCATACTAGTCCACTTTTGCCACTTGTCAGTCCTGACCTTTAACCTGTGGCTGACCCCACTGGGAGACTGCAGACTGATGTCTGTTTGACCCGTCCAGGCCTGTTGTGGCCGCAGGGTCAGGGATGTCAGAGCCAGTCAAAGGTCGAACCCATACAGACAACATTACCATGAAATCCTTCAAAGAGCTAGGAAAAAGTAACAATGTATGGTCTCTTGTTTAAGTAGGAATAAGCCTTGAACATCAACACACTGCCCCCGACTTTCCTATTTTATTTAATTTTGAGACATTACCTTAGAGTAGGTGAATGTAACATTGGCAATACTTTACTATTTATCTTCCAACTGATCTCTTCACTGAAGAATTCTGAAAATGTTTTCGTTACCTTGGCTACAGTACATTTCAGTTCGTGTCGTAAATGCTATTCTTGGTTATCCACAGTAAAAAGTTGAGAACTGTCATTAAGATGCTCCCCATCTCAAAGGGGGTCAAATCTTTTCTGGTGACAAGGTAGTCAAACGCAGCAAATGTCTGCACGTGGGCACACACACACGCACACACACACGCACACACACACGCACACACACTCCCACTATTAAATAAACATCCTTCACACAGTTTGACGTCCACCTCATTCCATCCTATATATGTGAATAATGAGGGGAGAGTGGAGAATGTAATGAAGCTTGATAAAAGTGAGGCCTAATCTGTGGAAGCAGGGGGAGCCAGAGCATCCGCTCTCTGGTGGAGCCTTTGAGACAGAGGGCTGGTTCTGCTCATGGTTTGGCTGGGACCTGGAGAGGCTGCCAGTGTGAGGGAGCTCTCATCAAGCACACACATAATCTTAATCAATCTCTGACACGTCTCCACTGTACTGTGGCTACACCCAGGCTCTCTTCCAAACCAAAGACAAGTCAGTGGGATTTCTATGGACACATGAATAGACAGTATACCGTCTATGCAGGCCTGCACAGACTGTACGCACACAAGTAACATGCAAGGAAATACTGGACACACACACACACCAACTTTCAGGTAAACATATTTTTTTTACAAGCTGACTGTATTTCCATGCTATTCTAATACCTCTTTTGAGCTATGAGATAACCAGCACTGGTTTGCCAGAAAACAGGGCATGAACACTGATGAGACTAAATGAGCCTGATCATAAACACAGACCACCCTCCACCCAGTGTGTGTGTGTGTGTGTGTGTGTGTGTGTGTGTGTGTGTGTGTGTGTGTGTGTGTGTGTGTGTGTGTGTGCCCTGTCAGCTGCGACCATGACTCTCAACACCCAGTGTGTTAGTGTATAACACTAGCCCATCATCACAGAGAGAAACAAACAAAACAAAACACCAGCCAGGGTACACAGACACCCATAACCCCCCCCCTGACGTACACAGACAGCCATAGCTCATGGGAGGCACCTTGTTAACATAGCTCCCGAAGAATTGGATCAATCCTCAAACACTGTTAAAGATTGATTTGTAAATAACTCAGTGACAGGTGTTGAAAACAATATTATCATAGCTGTGAAATGTTTCTACTCTGGGTCAAAGGGAACAGTGACAGGACCGCAGGACCCCATCTGCGTGGGGTCTTATGAAGAAACTAATGAAACTAAGTTGTGAATCATTCCAGATATGTTTGACATTTTGTTTAAAGAAGAACAAATAGCCAAGAGGGACAGTTAATTCTGGTTTTATTAAAAGCTTACCACCTAAGTCATTGAATCTGTTTGAGAATGGAAATGACTATGTGGCCAGACTGGGGTTCATTTTCAGACATGGGTTAACTTGACATATCTATCTATGTAGACTAGGATCACTGCTAGTCCTGTCTTTAAATTCTCAGAGCAAGCCTTCTTTGTTAATGGTTTATTACTCTATCCCATGAATCTGGATAAAATATTGCCCTTATCTGGTTGGAATTGTGTTTGACAAAACACAGAGGCTTCAGCGCATTATTTTTTTACTTACAATGTGACACCTGATGGAGTTTGTGTTTTTGTCATACAGCATATGGAATGACAGGGGATGCTTGACTAAATATGGAGGGAAAAAATAAAGTGATTAAAAACAAGCGTATAAAAGCAAATTCAAACTCTTTCATGACACTGGTGATTCCCTGACAATTTTTCACAAAAATGGCCTGTGTTTATTATCCAGCTTTACTGAAAAGTATGGCTGTATTTGAATGTTTATTATTTGGGTTTAGCTGCATTCTGGAGCTGCATAACTGTTTATTATGTTGTTTTGGTTGCCGTCCCACCGCATTTGTGTCTGGGAGACAAGAATAATCAGTGTGAGCGTACAGGAATGTCAGAGGCAGCAACTTCTCCTGAAGACGCAAGTCCTACTCACTCTGCTCAGTGAACCTGCCTTACCCCTGGATAGAGTTTCAGGAGTGAGAGAACGAGAAAGAGAAAGAGAAGAGGGTTGGTCGGCAGCAGCATACTGTTTTCTGACCCTAGCCTCGTCCCCAAGGTTTATTTATTCGGAAAGCTTTGGTTTAGTTTCAGCCAGTAAGAACAAAGAGGTCTTTACCTCTGGGAAGGAATCACATGATCCAACCACTGGATCAGAGCCTTTGGCCTGCTTACAGGTGCTGACCCACCTGCTCCCCTCTCGGGACCCAGCTCCTCTCCCCTCCCTTCCTCCGCTCCTGGAACGCTGCCTTGGAGAGGCACTCAACACTTCCCTCAGTGAGAAGTTCCAGACTGGCCCTTATAAGAGAGATGAGTCCTGTCTCTGGGACCAGTTTCCACAGCCTCAACACATCTGGAGCCCCCAAAGTCAGAAGGTCTAACTGAATCCAGAGAGAAAATATGAAGCCTGTCCGCCCTAATGGTATAACGATATTTAACTCCTGCACCTGCAAAGATCAATTCTACCTTAATTCCCTTGTGCCTTACACACAGTATAGTGTGTATCTAAATCATGGATGGAGACAAACCTACACCTAAAATTCTGGGTTTGCTCTTTAGCTCCGGCCAAAAATCACAATTCCTTCTCCTTGAAATGTCCGCCCAAAATTCCACAGTTGCAACAGTTTCTGTTTTTCTACTAACTCTCTCTCCCCTGGGAAGGAGGCACAGTGAAGTACCCACATATATCATAATAAATGACAAACGCTCACAAACGCTTTAAAAATTCAGAACTGAGCCACCAACACAGCATCAGACCAAGAGCACCACAACCAAGAACCATTCTAGAACCTCTTTTACGGCTAATAGTTCTGGCATGACAGGGATATAGCAGAACACAACTAAACCAGGACAGGGGAAAAAATCTAAACCACACTTGGAAAAGGGATTAGGAATCCCCTGGATTGCCAGGATTAACTCATTTTCATCATGGTGAACTTTGAACTCTGAGGTTGGCCATTTTAAACAGGCCAGGAGTGAATACCGGGGCTGTGTGTTACAAGCCACAAAGGTATTTGAGTGGTTTCTCTGTCAGCAGTGAGCAGGCTTTTTCCATGCTGCCACGCTCCCACAGAATTCAGCCTCTGGGTCCTCAGCTTGTGGGTCCTGTCATGTCTCTGTGGGCTGAGCTGAGTGGGCCGTCTCACTGCCTGTCTGACAGCTGAGCTACAGGACCACTCAGGGGGAGCAGACAATAGGATAGAAACACAGAGAGAATGAGACAGAGGAAAAGGAGAGATTGGGAGAATAGGAGTGAGAGAATAAGAGAGTCTGGGATGAGGAAAATAACGGAGTGACAGGGAGAAAGAGAAATGAGAAAGCGAAAGGATCAGAGACAGAAAAAGGGGAGATGTTGTGAAAGATGACATGTTGTGAGAGACTACTGTAGATCAATCTCAGACCTCCAAACACAATGAGCTATCACAACTCCTCACACTTTCTGACCATTCAGACAGACCACAGGCACAGCACAGACATGGACACAGACCACAGACACAGCACAGACACAGCCATAGACTCTCAACTGCACAGAGCTGCATAATCAACCAGAGGTACTGAAGGGTGATCACACATTTCCAGAAGCTCCTGTACAAAATCAAACACTGTCAAAGTTCACCGCACATACTGTCTATGTCTGGGAGGTGGGTTCCTGAAAGCATGAGCAATACCTCCCCTCACCCCCCCTCCAAAGCCCCACTGCAAAGTCATTTTTAGTTCAGAGAGGGAGTTAATAATTCATACAATTATCTGTGTCAAGGAAATTAAATAAAACAACAGAATCAAACCCAGAGGCTGAAACAACGCACACGCATGCACGCACGCACACACACAAACACACACTCCATTTACGGAGTACTACTATGATTAAACTTTAACCAGGACCAGGCTTAGGGCAGTCACTCATGACAGTACAGTACGGTACCATCTCACAGAGGTACAGGCTGCCTGGCCAGTGTTCCTGACATGGAACAGAGCTCCACAATGGAACTGGAGTCTCTCTGATCTCAAAGGCGCCCACCAAGAACATGAAAGTGCAAAGGACAGAGAGAGTTAGCATCGTGTGTAATACGCATCAGAGAGGTATTCCCATTGTCTGATACACATCGTTGGTCAAATGTCAGTCAGATTAGAGAGATTAGGTTAGGCCTGTAGAGCACAGTAGGTACGAAAGAAGTTCAGCAGCTCATCACAAGCTTCAACATGACATTATACTGTTTTCATCCCCTGGCACCCAGCCGTGATGGACCTTATATAGACATTAACCCACAATAAAATAATGGCCTCATTGTATAACCTCACCACAGCTGCGGCGAAAAACAACAGCCATAGATGAGAGTAATAGCTGAGATAATGCTTTGCATGTGTACTATAGAAGATCAGAAAGAGCGTATATTGTTCAGTTATTCACTCTTGGGCAAAACAACAGAAAGAGGACATGACCTATTTGTTTACCTTCAAAGGACAGGAAGACTCTGGGCAGCGGCTGAGAGAGGCAGGAGACGCAGGTGAAGAAGAGAGAGAGAGCCAGGAGGGCGTGTCCTCTCAGCGGCCACACCGCCACCGCCTCCAGAGGCAGGGTCGCGACCTCCTCCGGCCACCCCATGACCACAGCCGGGCTCAGGAACCACAACCCAGTCCACAAGGCCTACGGAGGGGAGAGAGGGCACATTATTTTCAATCAATTAATATCAGACCTGGATCGAAATATACATTTTCTTTCAAAACCATTTATGTGCTGAGGTCATCTTATTGTCATCTAATTACTGTACCTGCAAGGAAGAAAATTTAAAGTCTGATTTATTTTCCCTGGCACAATGGAGCCCATGGAATATTCCGACAAATCCAACCCACCCACCTTACACGCTAGACAAGCTAAATCAAGAATGCCAAAAGTAATTGAAGACAGTAGTATCTACTCAAAACATACCCCTTACTGTGCACATTTACATTCAAAAGGAGAATACGTTTAAGGAGAAAGTGTTTAAGGAGAGAGCGAGAGATGAAAGCATCACATGTCAGTTAAATCCATCACTTCCCATATCCTTTCACAAAGCTCAGTGTTAAATATGGATGAGATAAATCTACACAAAAGAGCTGGGGGAGAGGCGCTCTCTGCCTCCTCTCTCCTCTCTCTCCTTCAATTCCATTATTGGACAAGAGGAGCTCAATTATTGATAAAGACAGGTATTGTCAGGGGACTTCTTTCTGTGTAGTGATTCTTTCACTGCCTCTGAGAGGCTTAGCCAACTCCACAGCTCAGGCAAGCAAGCATGGCTACACTGTACTAAAATCACAAACTGAAAATGGACCTACTGTATACAAAGGCGGATCTCCGATCTCATGGCTTATACATGAGGTATGAAAGATTGATAGCTGAGGAGAGAAGCAGGCCGCCTGATATCTATGAAACT
>NC_139674.1:7618791-7638791 GCF_951799395.1 Argentina silus
ACACACAATCTGGCCAAGCTTTATCTGAACGCCTGTGTCTTTGTTTCCCAAGCTTAGGTGGTGCAGGAAGGCTGTGTGTGCATTGAAAATGCTCCCCCTGTTTGTATCCCGACAGATGTTTTGTGTTTGTCACACTGACGTTAAATGGATTGAGGGAAGGCTGGGGTCAGGGGTCGTTCCAGTCTGACTTAGTGATTCCCTTCACACACACGTATGCGATTCACTCACAAACTGTTATCAGAATGTACTGGGGTAATCTCTCTGGGTAAGCCTGGGATACTCCTGTATCAAAGTCATGTTGAATGCCCCTCGTTTGTCATATCAAAATGTGAAAGTGACACTTAGTCACTCTCTATGAAAATAGGCCTTGCTTGGCATTGAAATGGCTTTGCACAATGTATTTCTGCCAGGGGAGGCTGGTGGACGTAGAAATCGGAGGAAGGGCTCATTGTAATGCATGGAATGGAATGAGGAATGGTATCAGACACACGTCCTCATTCCATTCCATGCATTACAATGAGCCCTTCTTCCGATTTCTACCTCCGTCAGCCTCCCCTGATTTCTGCAATACTCTTGTGACTTCCAGGCAAACTACGTAATGTTGGAAAGTCATTTGCAAATGTGCGGCTTTGAACAAATTGTCTACAGTGAATAAATACTAACTAATAGTAGATCATAAAACATAACGAGGCAGAGGGCTGACCTCATTCACCTTCACTGCGCATCAAACACACAATAGTACTGATGAACAGCAGCCAGCTTGAGTAGGAACACACCACCTCTGATGAATTCTCACCAAATTGTACATGACACCCCAATCAACTGATTGAGGGTTATTATTCCAAATACCAAGGAAACAAATGGGCGTGTGAGCGGGCGAGCGTGTGAGTTGTGGATGCATGAATGAATGAATGATGGATTGATTTGCGTGTCGTGCATGTTATTAGGCATGGATAGGGCCATATTGTTTTTCATCGGGGCAGCTAGTCAGTCCGATTTTGCATATCTCTCCCATCTGTGAACACAGTGCACACTTGCGGGCAGTGCTGCCACTTAGCCCGGAAAGCCTACAATAACAACGGTTAAATGTGAATAATGGGGACGCTAATAAGTTGCCAGGCCCCAAAGAAGGCGGATCTGATAGATGCTAAAACGCTAGGCGGTGGAGGCGGCAGCGGTGGCCCCCTTGCTGTGCCTCAACTGGCCACTCAATTAGGTTAATAGAAAGGTTTAGCCACCCCGGACGGCGAAGGGCAAGGAATTCTGCCGCAGTCACGCTCGGTGTTGAAACAGCTTGAGCAAGATCTCCTCAGACACTCTCGTCTTTGAAACGATTGCCGCGGAAGTGTTTAACGATTCCATACATTACTGTACAGCAGAGTACAGTCTGGTGTTTCTGGCAGAGTCAGTGTCCCTCTAATGTGGAATGACTTGGCATCAGAGAGGGGAAACAGAGAGAGGCTTTCTGTGAGCGAGGGCATTTCCATATCTAAAAGACATCAGAGGCGCATGATCTCACATTACAGACGGAGCGGTAGGTCCAGAAATACCAGCACATGCACTGTAGGGCCTCTTATTCTCACTTATAGAGCGGAGGGGAGGGGGAGGGGGAGGGGGAGGGGTTGGGAGAAGAGGAGAGGAGAGGAGAGGGGAGCATATCTGATCCTTTGTTTACAACAAGGATGCATTTGCAACTTTGTCTAATTCACTGACTCCTTTCACTCATACCCAGTCTCAATTAAGAGTCTGTATCGAAATTGACCATTATTCCAAAATTGCCTCCTGGCTGACTTCTGTTTGACCCCAGTCTAAGTGAGACCCTCATATTAGACATACCTACGACTGAGGATATCTCTGTAACCTATCACCATATCTGGTCCCATTGTGAACTGCATATCCTCCAGGTCGCCCAAAAAAGTCTGTCTGACAGCCGAGGACTAAGAGGAGTGATACTGACGTCATTAAGTGTCTAATAATAGCTTGTTGTTTCTCACAGTTCTGCCAAGCGAGTCTCATACCGGAGTCTCAGAGTCGCAAAGGAGGTCCAGAGTTAGAACAGGGTCAATCAACGGCCAACCCCCCCCACCCACCTCCCTGAGGTGTACTTTACCAACAAACCTTTATCTGAACCTGTCTGTGTGTGTCTGAGACCCAGTCTGGCTCTGTGAGAGGGCTTCCTGTTATCTATTGTTATGGTCATGTGTACTGCAGTCAGCTGTTTGGTTGCCCCTCTCCACCCTTTCTCACACACACACACACACACACACACACACACACACACACACACACACACTTAACAATATTGTTTGTCACAGGCAATGCTAACGCAGCAGGGGGGAAGAGCATTCAAGTATTAGCCTCAATAGCAAAAACATATTGGACTTGAGTTATGATGTACGGTTCAGTATCCTAAGTTCCTGCTTCCTGCAGTTTGCCTGGCCATCCAGCAATGTACAGTTATATTCGCAGAGATCATTCTGACTGCAGCCTTTGTGGTAAATCATTGTGATTAGTGGGTTTTTGAAGATGGCAGTATACAAGTAGGTATAGTACCAGTGTACTAGTAGGCCTGCTGCACTGAGCTCATGATGCTATCGGGAAACGGTCAACAATAAAGAACCAATGTCCCCAGTGCACTCTGTAGGAGCCCTGCCTTCCCCAGTGACTCAGTGTCTCAAGGGGACAGACCGTCTATTTCTTTCTCTCCGCCCTTCTATTACTCAAAGCCTTCCATTCAGATTGTCACTTCCACAGGCAGCTGGGTGGATTACTCAGCGGATGTTGACAAGCATGCCGGAGAGAGAGAGAGAGAGAGAGAGAGAGAGAGACAGAGAGAGAGACAGAGAGAGAGAGAGGACTGCAAGACTGACCAACAGAGAGTCCAGAGAAACAGTATTGTACAGTTGGTCTCACCTTCAGACAACTGTGCTCAAGCTATGGCACATTACTCTTTCCTTCCTTATCACAGATGCCTCCGTCCTTGTCAAGTACATGGTTACCCGTCATTACCCTTCCAGAGAGAAACCACATTCGTCACATGAGTTTCATTACTTTGCCTTCCACTGGATCTCATTGAATGTCATCTCTCATTACACAACACTGTTGTTGTGTTCATCTTTTTCTCCTTTTCACACATCTGCCCAGCAGGTCCTGATGTACTGTAGTATCCTGTCCTTGCAGTACAGAATTGAAACAATATCAAAGGCAATTGACAGAGAAGGAGCAGAAATACCACAGCAGTACCGGCTGTGGTCCCCTCCTTGTTCAGAACACCTGAAAACAATTTCTTTGCCTCCCGTCTATCTGTTCTCAGAATGTTACATGGAGCACAACACACAACTTCCTGGAACTCACGCCACGCTCACGGCTTCTACAGGGACTGAAAACAAGTGAGCGTGTGGGACATAGTTTGGCTTTCAGACAAGCAGGTGGAGGTAAACTTAACTCTCTCCCCCCTCAGAGAGACATAATATGGACAGTAGGGTTGAATACGCAACCAAAGCATTGGAAAGAATGCAGCTATTCGTGCAGACCCACCCTGTCGGTTGGAAGCTGAAAATCTGCTGTTATGAAAAGCAGCTTTCCATCTTGTCGGAGCATTGTTGCTTTAACCTCACACTAAACTCCCCATCAGCAATGTGTTAGTAATTTCGTTAGGGAGTCAGAGCTTTGATCAAATCTACTCTGATTACATTGACAGTGAACACGCTAGAAGATGGACGCTGATGAGATACGCTGAACCATCAAAACCTGGGACAAAACCTGTTGGAACAACAACATTCCACACAAACCGATCCATCATAATCTGCATGTCATGCAGACAGTTTAACATGAGGGAAGACAGGGGCAGAAGAGTTCTTTAGGCGCTTTATGATGGCGCTATGTCCACCATCTAAACTCCTGCAATTTGACTGTCATCATGGATCATCACTAGTGTCTTCAGCTGTTCGTTCCAGCTCCTCCACTGGAATTTTAATCAGCTTGTGTCCATATAGAGGACTCTCAATGGGCATTCCTCCTCAGTCGGGTCATGGCGGTGATGTCGCTCGATAGTCGTTCTACTCAAAGCAGCTGATGCCAATAAAGATTCTGTGGCCATTCTTCCCTAAGCAGATCATGTCAATGCCAACTCTGATTGGTCATGCTTCTCCGATTGAGCATCAATCGAAGGTCAGAGGTCACCTGTCCATCACAATCCCAATGTCAATCAGAGCGGTGACCCTTCTGACCGCACAGGAAATGGAGCGAATGCCATATTCACCACAACCACCACCGTTCATCTTTACCTGGTTGACACAAAATGGCTGTCAATGTTCTGGCAACAAAGCCAAAACACAGTTAGTGTATGTGAAAGTCAGACCCCCCTCTACAAGAATCGTCACAAAAGGTATAACGTACACAAAGACTAAGAGCAAGAGAATGTCAGTGCCATCCGTCTTGGAAAGTCTAAACTCCTAATATCTCCCAAGACTCTCATTCACAAGAGTTGTCGACAGAATGACAACACAATGACCCATCTAAGAACAGTGTCAACAATTTTTTAAATGTCTATAGCTAGATAACAAATGAATCGAAAATATTCAGATAAACATCGCATTTAGCAGGACTTCTAAAGTGTTCAAATCTCACAAGGCATCTTACCAAAGCTGTTTCAGTTTTTCCTGGGAGGTCAAAGTTTGATTTTCTCAGCCTCATTAGATAAGTTAAACCTCTTAGGACATGCAGCCTAAGTCAATGAGGGTCAGGGTCTCCCCAAAGGTTGCAACTCAACTGCCATATTTTTGACATACATCAACAGATTGCTCTGGATGCACATGAGCCTTGGCCCCCACATGCTACCTGCCTCTGAACAGATGTGCCAGGAGCTGCAGCCCCTGATCCAATGATGCGTAACGAATGGTTGGATTTCTCCAGGGGTCAAGGGTCAAGCCATATCCCTTACCCGGCCCTGGCATTAAACACAGAGGCATGATGTCAGTTTATATGCTCTGGGACGACCATGGCTGAGGCTATGACTGGGGGGGTCTTCCCCAAAGAGCTCAAAGCCCAACATGCGTCCACCATGAACCCAAACCATCCCCAGGTACCCAGCCCAAATGATCCATTCCACTGGAGCTTCAACCCCAACAAGCCTTCTCCATGAACCTGAACCACCACCAACCACCCCCTGGTGCCCCATCCCTAATGATCCTTCCCAATGGAGCTGCAACCCCACATCCACTCACCATCCCCCCCCAACCTTTCCCCCTGATGCCCACTAAAGCCACTCACCTGTGGATGTGGAGCCTGAACTAACAGTGTAGAGAGGGGTCTGAGTCTTCAGTCATCTTGTAGGTCAGAGTTTCAATCTGCCCTGGCCCTCAGTTCACCCATCGCAGATGTGCCTCTTTCTCTAAAGAGTCTTTCAGCAAAACACAAAGAGTAAAAAAAAACAGATTTTTACAGTTGGTTATCTGCATTATTATTGGATAATCATTGGTTTTATGGAGCTTGTTTCCCATTGGAGGCAAAGAGAAAGCGATTCCAAACCAAAGCGTTTATCCTACATCTCCAGAAATGCTGTGCAAATATATTATTTTCCACTTTAACCACTATGGTTCACTTTTTCCACTGCATTATTCTCCATTATATTTACTCACAACTTCCAGCTCTGCAACCCAAGATCATCATGAAAAATGTTTAGAACCTCTACAGTCTTCTGCATAATAAGAAAATAGCGAAAGTACTTCTAATTAGAACAAATTGAATTACAATTGTGTCCGTAATTTCCCTCCTCCAAGGACAGAGCTCCTTATCTTGAAATCGCATGATCAATATTACCATACATTTTCATTTTACCTTGTGACTTCACTTTCCGTAAGTAACTCTAGCCCAGGGAGAGATATGTACACTGTGCTTCCCTCTCATCCACATGCTGTATAAATTACTGTGAAACAAAGCCTCATTTATCTGATTAGAGTGGACTGCCAGGACCTTCGGAACAGGGAGGGGATATTGCCCTACGTCTCCCGGCACTTATGAATTGGCCTTGTGCAAACATCCTGCTGTTTTATATGCTTCCTGGGGTCAGGGGTCAACTGACGAGCATGACCAATCACAGTATAAATCAGGATGTGAAAGCGTTCCTTCATCAACACAGTAGAATTCAATTAGGTTTAATTAATTTTAAAGACCAACTATTGGCGTCATTGTTACTCATCTTGATGGAGGGTTTTTTTAGCGAACAGACGCAGGATGAATGAGTACCATGTAAAAGAAAATGAGTTCTAGTAAAAAAAACGAGTGCCTTAAGTTAAAGAAGAGAAATACCTAATACCTGATTTCCACTTACGAGTTGTATTCCTGACTACTCCACAGGACCATATTTTTAATGTATCCACAAGTCATTCAGGGGTCCCCTAAGACCTGGCCAATCAGTGCAGACAGCTTCATCAATAACTGCCGAATTGGTAGTTGGATCGGGTTCTCTGCTTAAGTGGTACCTTTGATTGGTGTCAGCATTACTTCAGTACCAGGCAGTCCTCTTATCTAGACACTGTAGTCTTTACAAATCAGTCTTAACGTTTAAACATATTCCTGTCTTTCTCACCGCTTCTGCATAAACAGCTCACCACTCATTTAAGATAAGTGAACGCAAAATGTGAGTCTGATGGTCTATTCTGGGTATTAGACAAACTGCTTGACTATACATAATCGGCTCCAGTGAAAGCATACTCCGGCTGAATGAACACAGAGTTACATTAAGAGATAAGAAATACCATTTACATTTTCATCACAGGTTATGTGAAATGATGTGAAAATCCATTTTGTTTCTGCTTGAGTAAAAATGAATCACTGGAGATTCATATCTTGGACGGGAATGCTATATCGCAGTAGAAGAAAATTGTTTGTTGAGATAAATACTATGTATACATTACTACAATGTCTGGTAGTGAGAAATGAACACAAAACATTCTACTTTCTTACAAGTTTTGATCATTTGACTTTCCGTATACTGATTGCAACATTGTTCTTCCCTTTTCCTGGAATCACTTATAAATTGCATGATGGCAGTTCATCTCTGAAGGTCCGATGGGAGCTCACTCTCACAGGGAGGGCTGGTGCTGCATTCAAGGCCAGCATGGCTTTATAAGAAACAGACTCATTACAGAGAACAATAAGAGAGAACACCCGCCTGGATTACAAACACATGTGAACAACATGGGAGCATTGCTGAGAAGGAGGTGACAGAAGGGCACAAATATGGACAAAATACAACCAAACAACCAAACAAACACACACACTACTCACACATGCACACACACACACACACACACACACACACACACACACACACACATTAACAAGCCCTTCCGTCACCCACAAGCAATCATTTTTCTCAGTCAATCTCAATGAAACAGTATAGGAATAATGTCTCAAACATAATGAAATACCCTCATCCCAGCAATAAGCACCCCAGCAATCCACTCTCCCACCCTACACTGGGTGGGCCTAGTCTGTCTTCTGTAGGCCATGCAACAATTCAATTAGACCCGGGTCTATGACCTAACAGGCCAAATCAGTTCTATTACTCCCACAGAGTGACCCCCCGATTGAGTCTCTCCCATTTAAACAGGATGACTTCAGCCCAGATCAATGATCCAATCCATAAGGGGAGCCCTTTGCCCATCCCCAGAGGTACAGACCACCACCCCCCGGAGCCCGCAATACTGTAAGTGTATGGGGAGAGTGGAGGGTGAGGGCAGCGAGGGGGCTGTAGAAAGTCCACCTCTTTAATTGGGGCCAAGTCAGTGAGCGCTGAGGGAACCATACCCGACCCTTTGGATGAATAGTGCTAATTACGTAAATGGATGACCGGGGCCATGCTTAGGTAATTGTACTTAGGCTCTGATTGATTCTGTCAACATTAACCTGCGATCTTTCTCTTCCCTCCTTGGTTACAGTCCAGCGACGTAGGGGATCATCTGCCACATGTGTGTGTCCGGCCCACTGCCAGCACAGCGGTCACTTTGCTGCATTGGCAAGATGTGACGCTCCCTGCTGGCCCCCCTTTTGTGTTGAGTCATGCACAGCAGAACTTATCATTACTGTATGAAAGAGTCAGCGTTTAATAAGGCGTACAGTGAGTTATGAATCCAACTGCCAGATGAATGGCTACATACAGTATCTGGGGAGTATCGACCAACTAAATGCACTCTGGTATGATCTATGAAGCTGCCACTGTAAAATAATGACTATGATTTAAGTCCTAAATCATACATTGCACCAGCAGGATTATCATTCTACATAGCTGTATATCGACAGAATATGTCCGCAAACAGTATCTGCACACTGTCCACCACAACTGCTCCACTGTTAACAACTACATTGTAAAGAGATTGGATGGACTGCATATTGAGGCAAAGCTACAGTACATCTTAATGATCCAATATGGATGTGTTGACAATACTGTTCGGACATACAGTACTGTTGGAATCTGTGAGACAGAACACACAGCAGAACCCTGAGCCAGTGTACTGGACATGGAGCAGACGCTCGAGAAACTCTCTCTCCCTGGGCCATCTTGGCACTAGCACCAGACAAGGATTTCCTGGGTAAACTAGGACTGGGCTGAGTTTTGGAGGGAATCAGTAGGGCGGGAGTGAGGTTAAGCTCAGTGCATACTCAATGTCTCCCACTCAGACCTGTGCATAGGAGGAGGATATTGAGTAGTGAAAGCAGAGGCCTACAGCTACGCATTCCTTAGTTGATTACACATCAATCAACAGGACAATCAGGACGATTCGGCACCGATAAGAACAGACATGATGACAATTGTAAAGTCCATCAGTGTTACCGCTATGTCCAAATGCTCCAGCACACCTTTCTCACCATGTCAAGAGCAGAGTGTTTTTCAGTGCTTATGAAGCATAAATGCTACAATATGAGTCCTTTAATTTCACACAAACTACATGTTGATAGTTTTTTTTATAGTCAATGCATCTGAATGGAAATGAGGATAAAAGCACAAGTGTTTCCCTCACGCTGGGTGGTGCATGTGCCTCAGGAGACGACGCTCCAACTCCTCCACTAGAAGCATCTGCTGACCCGTTCTGTGACTCAGTCAACATCTGGTTCCTTCACAAACACCATTAACAAGAAAGCAGGGAAAATGGGATTCATCAAGCCAAGAGCCTTTATTTTTCTGTTATCAGATCCAAGTAAACATTGTTTCCCTGTTGTGGAATAAATCGTGGAATGTGTGAAGTCCAGAGAGACACCTTCACGATGTTTGTCAGAGACGCAATGCCGAAAAGTCCCATTAAAAGTCCCTTCTTCTGAGCGGTGACGATTACCAGGATGGTCCCGGTGGCTGGAGGTGATGACACGTCTCTTTGTGATGAGGTCAGAGAGAGGATCATGGCTCATGCTTGTACTGTAAGAGGACAGGAATTTCATCAACAAATCAGATGGCGTGTTGAAATGAAAGGATAAGCACAGTTTGACTAAACGGCATCCCCTGTCAGTGTGGCTCCCCGGGGTCCAGCTTTACTTCTTCACAGCCAGTTTCACACTAAACACACATAATGGATCTGCCTCTGGTGACACGCAGCTCAAGAGTGAGTGAGAGCACTTCTAAGGGGAGAGGGAGCGGAGAGGGAGTCCACACACACACACACACACACACACACACACACACACACACACACACACACACACACACACAAAACCACAAAACCCTCTTGCTCTGTAAGGAACAAACACTTTTATTCCCCATACGTTGATATGGCCCTAATGCTTCGTTTCCTAAGATAGCGACAAAGAAAACGAAGCCCAATGACCATGATCCTCAGAGTCATTTAATGATTAATTATTTTATAAACACAGAAAAGCCTAGATGGAAATCTGACCAAACAGTGTTCAGAGTTCAATTCATTTCCAGTCAAGTGTGTTTCTATATCAGTTTCTGTTGATCTTAACCTCAGCAGAGAAGAAGCAGAACGTCAACAAACATTCTCAACGTCAAGTCTTAGCAAATCTAGAAGGAAATCAAAATGTTTCATTCTGTTTATTCTGCAAATGCCTTTCCACACAAGTCCACACACCTCACTGAGCTGGTTGTTTACATATTCACACACACACACACACACACACACACACACACACACACACACACACACACACACACACACACACAAATAGACGAAATCATCTCTATCATACAGTAAGCACTGCTCAAAGATGCCAAGTTAAGGATCACAAAGTGAGAGTTTATACTGAAAACAGATTACTGTATCCACATGTGGCTAACACACAGAGCCTATTGTGAGGGCTGGGCAGTGTGGCACTGTGTGGGCGCGCGTGATAAGGCTGGTGCTCCTCTGGCAGAGCTTTCTGGCTGATGTGTGTGTGTGTGTGTGTATGATGTGTGGGGGGGTGTCCTCATGCTGCAGTGATCAGGGCCTCAGGGTCCTCCACAGCCCCCCCCCCCCCCCCCCCCAAACACACACACACACCCCATCCCCCACCCCTCTACCGTTTAATCAGCAGGCTACAGGTTCATGACAACAGCCATTTCATTGAGTCAACAGACGCACACCAGAGACAGCAGCTAAAGACCAGCTAAAGACACACACAGACTCGTACAGACATGCTTGCACACATGCACACATGCACACGCACACACACACACACACACACACACACACACACACACACACACACACACACACACACACACACACACACACAAGTGATTGAGAACTCTGACTCATCTGGAACGCAGTTCGAACAACCCCTGCATTAGCCTAGATGTTTCTTTTTCTGTTTACACTGCCTGCATCAATCCCATGTGTCTTTAAATAAATGACAACGCGAGACGCCGAGATGGAAAATGTCGTTTGTCACGGCCTACATATCCAGAGACAGTGACGAGTTCAGATGTGGGTTGAGTGCAGCTTGCTGTTCCACTCTTGTTTGGTTCCCTGCCAGGGCTAGTGCAGGACCTGATCAGCAGCAGGGATTGAGTATACTGTACCTGATTGGAGGAAATGAAGGGATTGATAAATAAACAGCCAATTGAAAGAATGATAACTGAATTTCTGGTCCCCTCTCCAGTTGATGGATCAGCCATGTTTATTTAGCAAACACTTCAGAGGTGGGAGTCCGTTAGTACCAGCAAAACACTTGGTCATCCAAGTTGTTTTTGCTCAGTCCCCCCCCCCCCCCCCCCCTCATCGGAGGACCTAAGCACTTTGTTTGTTTTATTTATTTTAACAATTATTACAAATATATTTGATCTAGTATTTACTTGTGTCCATTATGGTATATTTGGTATTATTTCTGGTGTACATGCTAAGATATGTTTCATTTCAATTGGTATAGTTCTTGAGATTTATTTTTAATTCCACCAAGTGCTGAGATGGAATAGACATATGGGACAACCAGCTAGCCTGCTAAGAAACTGTGGGAAAATAGGTTAATCTCCTTCCCCAAATGACTGTCTTTTGGGAACCTCTCTAAAAAAGTGATGAAATGGCAGATAATATCAGAGAGGACACCCACGCAGAACCATGATTAATAAACATACACACAGACACAGACACAGACACAGACACAGACACAGACACAGACACAGACACACACACACACAGACACACACACACACACACACACACACACACACACACACACAGACACACACACACACGCACACACACACACACACACACACACACACACACACACACACACTCTGTGCAGGATGAGTATTCCCTGGGGAATCCAGCACCTGCTCGAGGATTACACCAGTCTAAATCAAATCAAGACCCAGAGTGGAGAGTTGTGTTGAAATGGAGCATACCACAGCTCCCATGTGAACCTAACAACGGCTGATAAGAGCTGTTAGGATGAGAACTACTGTACCCCATCCATGCCCATGCCACATCGCTCCCTGCCAGCTACCTCCCACCACTTTTGTAATGCTTCAAGGATGTTTGTGTACAAATCCATTCGGTGGGAACGTGGAGCAGAGTTCCAGTTTTCCAAGAGTTGTGATAGCTGTGTCATTTTGGCTTACTGAACAAAACGTTTTTGTTCAGTAAGATGCTGTCAGAAAGAGACGATGTAAAAAGTGTCTGGCGACACATATACTGTGACGATCTGTACTGTGAGACACATTCATGAGCCAAAAAGTGATGTGTTAAGAGTTAGACGCCAATCTGAGCCCCGTCAAGTGTATGCGTGGCCTAACCGTGTCAAAACTGCCTCAGAGAAAATACGACATCAAACAGAAATAGCATTACTGTATGAGATACTTCAAAATGTCTCTGCTTGAGATATGTCTTTTTATCCATTCCTCATCAATCGTTCCAAGCTGTGATGGTTTGTTTATATAATGTTCGATTAACTCTCATGAGCTCATACAAGCAGATAGAGCGTGCCGTTTGTGGTCTAGTCTGCCCTCCTCATGCTGTGTAATTAGATGTTTGACACAGGGAGGTATTCTGTTCCCTGACTTCATCCCCCACCCCCCACACATCTCCTTGTTGGCACCCACTCCCCTCCTCTCTCTGAGCCAACTCCACGACCGCTATACGTGCTACATCAGTCTGTCAAAACTGGATGGATGAAGGGATACCGTGACCCTCCCTCTTTAAAACACTGGGTGGGTCATATTTCTACAATGCTACCTCACTATCAGTCCCACCGGAGAACTGATTCCAGATCTAGAACAATGTGTGATGCCCAATAATGTGATGCACACAAACCATAACCTGGGTGATGAAAGGAGTTGTACTTGGGCATGGTCAACAGGGGGCGCCATTGAGTGGGTAATAACCTTGCACTATGCGTGGCGTTTTCTCATAAATCAAAAGAACTAAACAACATTTACATCTGGCGTCTCTGCGTCCCTCCCTCTCGCTCCTTCCTCTACCGCCTCGACCATGTATGACAATGATTAATAAGAATGTTTTCTTTCAAAATCGCTTTAATCTGCCATTCCCCCTTTTACCATTTAACATGAACATATTCTTTCAATGGAGTTTCAAAGGGAGGAATTTGGCCCATATGGCTGTAGCTCACGGCTGCCAGTGGAATGCTTCTAATGACGGGGGCCAGAGCGTGTGTCTGATGCATGAGATACAGTGCCTTGGATTATTTCCTGGCAATAATATTAGGTGGATAAAACGCCAAGTCGCACCACAAGGCTGCTGGCCGACAGAGGAAACTCCACTGTGTCTATGAGAGGTTTCAACAGCACGGCGGGTTGCCAGCACCCTCATTTATTCATCCTCATGGATGTGCCATTAGTGTATCATAGCGTCATTAGATTAATATACAGTGTGTTTATGAGTGACACATGGAGAGATTTAGGTCACTGGTTATACCCCTTTGCCAGAATGGAGAGAGGTTCGAGGCAAGGGTTCGGAGAGTATGGAGTTGATAAGAGTGAATCAAAACAGCAGTGTTTTCAGCTCTCAGCTGATATCAATAATACTTCATTCACATTACAGATGTTTGGCTTCAAAAGGGCCAATAAGACTGCAGCTCTTCTCAACCATGGCTAAAGCAACCAAATTCTCTCAACAGAGAAGGTCAAGGGCTTTGATGAAAGGCTCTCTCTCTCACCCTCTCTCTGTTTCTCTGTGTCTCTCTCTCTCTCTCTCTCTCTCTCTGTTTCTCTGTCTCTGTCTCTGTCTCTCTCTCTCTCTCACCCTCTCTCTGTTTCTCTCTCTCTCTCTCTCTCTCTCTCTCTCTGTTTCTCTGTCTGTCTCTCTCTCTCTCTCTCTCCCTCTCAAACGGAGGTTCATGAAAGCAGTCAATGACTGGAAGGAGCTGTACAATGCTGCCATCTGGTGAGGAACAGTCCAACAAACATAACACTGAATGGTCTCTTTTAACAATTCTTTAATACTAAGATTAGGACCCTCCCATTAACACACATAAGACACAAGCAGACGAGTTTAGTGTATGGGCTGGGCTGGGATGGTGTGGGTAGAGAAGCTCTCAGAGCTTTGAGGGTTGGTCCTGTTTCTGATGCAGGTGCTTCTGCAGGAACGCCAGGATCCTCCTCCATGAGTCTTCCTGAGCAAAGGCATGAGGCTCAGGCTGGCCTCCCCACAGCATGATCACTGTACCAACATAGACACCACAGCCATGCCTCACATCAACAGCTTGTTACTTTCATCATTACTTTTATCTCTCCAAGTTGGTCTCATCCAGAAAGCATCTTATTGTCTCAAGGGTGCGGTTAACATAATGGAGGTCGACTAGGCCTCTCACCTTTGCCCCTGTCTTTGGAATAGAGCCGGAGGAAGTTGCTGAAGCGGCTGTGTGGCGTGTAGGGAGATTCAATCAGGTGACCAGCCCCGGGGTAGGAGAGAGTGGTCAACAGGTGAGCGTTCCCAGCCCTCTCCATCATGCTCCTTATCTGGACCAAGAGGTCAGATGTCAAGATCTATCTGGGATAGGCTTTTTGTTCTGTGTCAACATTGATTGGCTTTATGAACATGTACTGTATTGTACATAAGGGGGCCTAAAGTTAAGTGTTATTGTTTATTACTGTTTGTTCTCACATCTTGGACAGCTTCTGCGGTGGCGTTGTTCTGGTCATCTTCTCCAATGACCATCATAAGTGGACACTTTAACCTCCCTACCTGTAGAGAGGAGGCACAGTCTCATTGGTGTCAGTTTCAGTTTGTCATTGTGCAAATACAGATATCATTTTATTTATAACATGTCAAGGTTTAAAATATGCTAGCACCTCTACTTTAGCATCGCTCTCCATGATGGGCAGGATTATGTCTTTCCAGATCAAGTGGTGGTTCTCATCAAAGCGTGTCTTGTGTATATTTCTGGAAATGTGAGGAAAATACTAATGAATAATTCAGTTTAAGATAATTTATTCAATGACTTTTTAATGGGTTCTTGTAGAATGCTCACCTGTTCATCTTGTCGACAACATCCATCAGGTATGTGAATGGGTAGAGGTGGCTGCCACTGATACACACCATACATCTGGGCTAAGATGGAGGGATACCAAAGAGGAGAGTATGATTATAGCAGAGGGTAGTGTTTAACTGCATGCACTGAGATTGTGATGAGATGCACTGGTTATGGTTACCAATCGAACAACGTATGGAATACTCACTTTGATAATGTCAGAATAGACGGCCAAGGAGAGTGAAATAGAGCTGCCCAAAGAAAAGCCACACAAAGCCACCCTGTCCCCAGCCACCTGGGGGTGGTTTCTCAGAATGGTGAAGGCTGTCTGAGGGGACAAACAGTCAACATCTCTTACCTAGCTTCTCGGTGAGCACACCCGCACTCCCACACCAATACTTATCTTATCGATTTATATGATGTGGAAAAAAACTCCCTAACTATGTAGAAAATATATGATAAGGTAGTACTTTTTTCAGATAGCACTTTTAAATGTACCTCAAAGTACTTGAGTCTGAGAGCAGTTGTTGTGGAAAAGTCACTCAGGTACTGCAGCGCCAGGGCAGCATATCCATGTGATGCCAGCAGGGCAGAGCGGTACAGTCCTCCACCTCCCCCCAACAGATCCAGAATGGCAGCATATGGCCCGGGACCTGATAGTGGGCAAAATACACAATACACTATCTATTGAACCTGCAAATTCTACCTGTCTGTCACACTTAAATGTTGCATAATAACGTTTGGCTCATTATTGTAGGTTATCTAAGGTAAAGTGACGATATAGTACATTTCTGATTTGGTAATGCGTATACAGAGGGGCTTGTTGAACATAACTCACCTGGTTACATAACTCACCATAACTCACCTGGTTACATAACTCACCATAACTCACCTTGTGACATAACCCACCTGGAGGCAGGAACAGGGTTCCCCTGATTCCATCCTGGTTGATGTCCACTTTGCGGAGGCCAGGGGCCATGTACCAGCGCTCTGTTAATACACCTGCCAGGGCAGCCTGCTTACTGAAGCCCTGACTGACGTGGCCTCTGTACACTGAGATCTGCACCGACATCGGGGTGCAGACATCCTTCTTCCTCAGCCTGAGAAGGGGGGGAGAAGAAGCAGCCGTGTGTGTGTGTGTGTGTGTGTGTGTGTGTGTGTGTGTGTGTGTGTGCCTATCTGCATGTGTGTGTGTGTGTGTGTGTGTGTGTGTGTGTGTGTGTGTATATGTGCATGTTTACCTTAGTCCTTCTCGACTCCCTGGCAGTGGCCTCATACTCCACAGTAAACCCATGGGTTCCAACCCTTGATAGGAACCACCAAGACAGGTGTCCTCGGCAACTTCAGACACAGTTAATAGAATAGCCTTTTGAACACTGACACTAAATTGTTATATACTGCTGCTAGGGCCTCTTGTACAGATCATCAATAAATACTTTAAAGTGATCCAAGTCGAGTTTTTTTCCCAAATATGTGACCTACAGTACAGTAACAAGAAACAACTAGACCCGAGTTTCACTATAGCCCGGAGCTTTAAAACTTTAAAATCTGTAAAAATTAATGTCCCTAATTATGATACAGATGTGATCAACAATAGATAAACCAACAACACAGGAAAGCACACCAACAGTTGTGAAAAACTGAAAGCAAAATTTTTGTCGATCACAGATTTCTCACCTGAGATTCTCCCTGTTTCATCACTCACATAATGGCCGAATGCCTCCCACAGATCTTCATCCTCTGAGCAGTGAAGAGAATGGAGCGTGATCTTCTCTCTTGGACCAACATTCTTCACCACAATTTGAAGCTTCTCATCAATGAGAGCTCTCATGGGCTGCACCAAGAGTATGGGGCATGGACTCACCCCAGTCATTTTATGTGACCACCAGGAAAATCTGAAAAGTATCTTGAAGAACACCAACTACTGTAGATAGGCGAAAGGGAGTCGTTTTGCTGGCTGAAAATGGCTGCAGTTTTGAGCCCATCCCCTGTTGGTCGGAGAACCTTGAGAACATGTTACTCAGGTGACCTTGGGTGGAACACATGACAAGCACATACTGAAACATAGTTTGTCAGGGAATGCCAGTTAAAGTGTGTCACAGAGACTAATACGACACAGATTGGGGTTTTGACTACTTTGTAGGCATTTTGGAGATATGGAGGATGTGTGGCAAACAAAGCCTGTGTGGCAAACAAAGCCTTCAATTGTTGCCCCATATTCTTCCTGCAGACCCAAGCAGCTTCGGTATCCTGCTTCCCTAACTGAAAACAACCAAATAAAATGGGATTTTACTCCATTTGCACATTAGTAATTTCACTCATTTGCACATTAGTGCAAATCACATACTCTTTCTAATGCACAGGTTTCAAAACAAAATACCATACATTGTTTTTTTATTGCGTTTATTGTAAAAACAAAAATAAACAAGCAACCTGAGTAATGTGATACTCTTGTTTGTGTCCAAAGCAATGTAACGGTACTGTACAAATCCGCCGACTGATCATGTGATTATGTTTTCCTGGAGATCCTTTCTGCACTGGTTGTGGCCCTCAGGTAAGTACGTATGCTCTAGTCAGATGATATAATCATGATAAAGAGCTGCAGAGTCAATCATGAGAATGAGTGTCTAACTAAGGACCTACAAATCTTCTAACGACTAAGGATCTAAAGATCTGCTAACATCTGTAGTCTTCAATGATTGGACGAGATGGACAAGAGAGATATCCAACATAAGGAAATAAAACATTTCTGTCAGATGCTATCAGTGTCCACATCCTCTCCTCCCTCATGTCTTATTATCAAACTTAAATCTGATTCATCATTTATTATATCATCAGTCATTTCAAAATAACTCCTCACAGGAATAATTTCCCATTGACCACAAAGGTCTTGTTTCTCCCAGCACAGTAAATTAATCTGTCTGAATCAGCTAGTCCTGAAAAGTTCTCATGCAGGGGGCGCCAGATCCTCTTGTATGGCCCTGAAGAGCTGGATCAGGGCTTTTCCCCAGAGCTCCTTCTGGTGGTCGTTGGTGGTAGTATGGGCCAGTGTCTGGGCAGTGTAAACCATAGTAAGCACTGTGCGCTCAAAGTCCTCCATGCTCAGGGTGCCTCTTCGCTGAGTGAGGTGGGAGGTCAGGCGCCTGATATCGGAGAGCCTCTTGGGTAAGACATCCTCACAGATGACCTCCAGTTTCTTAACCTTCCTCAGGGACGCCAACTCCTCGTCGAGGATCAGGAAGTGTTTGTTTTCTCCTTCTATCTGTAACCCTGTCAGCAGGATCTGAATGACAGGGACAGAAATATGAGATTTGTTGAAGTATAACAAAGAAATATAAATTACATAAATTAGATTAGATAAATGAGAGAGAGAGAGAGAGAGAGACAGAGAGAGAGAGAGAGAGAGAGAGAGAGAGAGACAGAGAGAGAGAGAGAGACAGAGAGAGAAAGAGAGAGAGAGAGAGATAAATGAGAGAGAGAGAGAGAGAGAGAGAGAGAGAGATAAATGAGAGAGAGAGAGAGAGAGAGAGAGAGAGAGAGAGAGAGAGAGAGAGAGAGAGAGAGAGAGAGAGATGATACCTGCGTTCCAATCCTCCATACTTTTCCCTGAAGTGTACAGAGTAAAAAATGGCAGGCTGATTTGACAGGCTGATTTGCTTCACATGTCCAGCCTCACCAAGATGTTTGAGCCCCCCTTCCTCTGATAGCCTAAATCAGAGGTTCGATTCTAAATGGAGGATCCGTGTTTTTAACTCATAAAGGTAGAAACTTAACAGCAACCAAACATCTGTGTTTCTGCTCTTATTGTAGAATGATAAACTGCTTGTCTTCTTGAGAAACTTGACTCTTGCCAAAGTTTAACTTCATGAAAGTCAGAAAGTCTTGATTGTGAACTCATGAAGACAGCTCATCAGGGTTTCAGCCTGTCTGCCCTCCCCACCTGTTTCGAGATTCACATACTGAAGAGGTTTTTGTTTTTGGGGAGAATCAACAATCAATACTCGCTCAGCTCCTCCCTTCTTCTGCCTGACTAGGAGAGGATCAAAACTTGCTGAACATAAGATCAATGCACACTCCTGCAAGCATCCTTTCCAAAACCAGCTCTGCAGATATTTCCTATAGACATACCATATACCACTATAGATTGTTGTTTGATACCATTCCTCATTCCATTCCGTGCATTACAATGAGCCCATCCTCCGATTTCTACCTCCACCAGCCTCCGCTGACAAACAGTACTTGCTAGTTTTCATAAAAGGCTGTTGAAACCTACACAACTCACTCTTATTATGAGATGAGTCAACCTGTGTCCTTGGCTCAGTATTGTTGCCGTCTGAGGTTCTATTGAAAATGTAAACAAATGGTGATGATTTATGTTTCCAATACACCAGTGACATTCATTGGGATGGAAACATACAGTATGTACCTGCTAGCCAACATGACTCATCCTTCGCACAACCTCCTCCATGTTTACCACTCAAAGCTCAGGATGATTGGGCAGACATTTTGTTTGTTTCTTGGGTCTGTTATGAGTGGAGACATCTCTCATGTAAGGTTGTGCCCACAGTGAGTTACTGTTCTGCTGCAACAACACTGAGAAACAGGGGCCTCTAGGATATGAAGTTCAATTTCAGTACATGATATAAGTGTTTTAAGACATTTAAGCTTCCTGGATGATGATTCACTTGCCATTGTGGAGTCAGGCCCAGAGGAGAAGGCCCAGTGAGTTGTTCAGAATGGAAGCTTGGTTTTTCCATGAAATAAAACTAAGCCTGTTGAAGATTTTATTTGAGTTAGTCTCACCAACGCACACATCCCTAAGATCCTCTAGTTTCCATTTGAGACTCAAAAGGGATTCAATTCGTATATGTTACTCATGAATGTATTGGAAGCAGGCGTCAAATGCAGTCACCTCAAAGAGCAAGTTGACATCTTCCACAGAAGTCTGGAACGTTGGGTTAATCAATGAATGCGTTCCACGCTTCACTCTGAAAGCTGACGGATAAAGAGCTGCAAGAGAGGAAGGAGAACAAAGAAAGTGGGAGAGAAGAGGAGAGATAGCATTTTGAGTAATA
>NC_139674.1:7641291-7791291 GCF_951799395.1 Argentina silus
CTTCTCATGTTCTGCACAAAAGGACATGTAACGGACTTCCTTCCGTAAACAGCAAACACATACTGCACATACCAATGAAACCATAGCCTATCTTGACACAGAGGCGATGCACGTAAACACAACAGCTTTTATGAAGCTCATCTCCATGCTTCATATGTGATGTGAAATTAGTGTCAGATGTTTGCTTTTCGGTGATGCTGGACTTCTGTGGAGATGTCCACTCCAGAGTGACTGCTGGGACCTAATAAACACTTCACTCAGACATCTATCACTTTTTAAGGATGTTACCACCGACTACGCAGCCCTCCATGCAGAAAGCAACTCAGAGAATGTCCTCAATTGGTTTCATTATTTACACCCACGTATACAGTACGTGTCAGTGTGATATTGGTATGCACTGTTAGTCCTCATGTTGCATGGAGGATTTTCTTCCCTGATGTGTCTGAGTGTAACTGAAGAAAGGTGGAGCTGGAATTCCTCACACAGACCAGTCTTCCTGTGTTGAGGGTTCATGGCAGGGCTGATGCACAGGAGGAGACCAGCTTTTCCCCTCAAAAGAGGGACATAAACAGAGTCAATGCGATGCAATAGGCATTGCAGGTTGAACATCTCATCACAGTCTTCTCTCATTGCTTCAGCTATCAAAGCTCTGTGCTCTGAGCTCCATGAAGCTAATCAACACTCATGCTTCTCGGGCCTCTATAGTGTGCATAGACAATCCTTGTTTGGTTGGAACCAGGTCCCCAGTGTCATTACACACAGGCGGGGAACTTGTAATCTCTCTGTAAGTACTTGCAGTGAGTCAAGGGAAAACAAAAAGCCATTAATTACCAGTAGTGCTAAATGGATCTCCTTGGCTGCAAGTGTGTCTTGATTGAGAAGGAATGTGCCAGAAAGGGGTCACAGTCTCTAAGGTTTACAGCAATGGTTATTTGGCTCCAGCCGGAGCCAAAACCAAGGGAGGAGAAGAACTACAGCTGGCAAACGGCATTCCCTCAAGCAGTTTACATATCTGCGGAATAATCTTTAAATTGATCATTCTCTCAAAAACACACAGACATACAAACACTACTGTACCAAGATAGACAAATGCCTCTCACTATAAGTGCAATAGATTTCCCCATTAGGACTCTCATAGTGACCTAAATCCATGGAGAGTTTTGACCAAGATAAACACAGTCACAGATGCAGTGCCCTCACACCTAGGGGCAGTTTCCCAGACATAGATTAATAAAACGAATCGTTGAAACTAATCGTTTTCAATGGAAAATCTCAACTGAGGATGGTTTTTAGTCTAGGATTAGGGTCAATCTGTGTCTTGGAAACCAGCCACTAGAATACAGGTATGCTAAAGCAGACAATAGTCTCCTTCATATAAACCCAGCTAATTTCCTGATACATTCAGCTTTGGAAATACAGCATAAAAGCACCTTAACCTTTGCACAAACAAGCTCATAGCTTCTATAATTAACTATACATTACTTGATAATAAATATGTTACGGAAAATGTGTGATACCGTATACATTATAATCATGTACATAATGTGATACATACGCCTTTTATCCTAAATTTACCCAGTTGTTTTTCTTTCTCAATACAGCACATTATATTTGTCAGTGTCAGTTATTGAAAGAGAGAGTACACTACAGTACAGCTACTTGCATAACTGTTTCTATGATAAGCCCTCCAACTGAAGTTGAAATCCTGTCAGGTGTTGGGTAGTCCTACCTCTTCTCCAGTGTTGACAGGCAGCCATGTAGAGGCTGCAGTAGAAGATGGTGGTGAGAAGAACCCACCAGGACATCATGTTGACCCTCGGCCCAGCAGACATCCTCTGACACAGCTCTATCTCCCTCTCGGTCTCGGCCTCGGTCTCTCTTTCTCTCTCTCTCTCTCTCTCTCTCTCGGATGTGGGAACACAATCACATGCTCAGAAAAACAACCCTGAGCCCAGCTGTTGAAGAGCTGTTAACAAACAACCATAAGGACTCTCAAGATGAAGAAAACACACTGACTGCAATTGAACACTCCTTCTCAGGCAATGGCTTCATCCTTCCTCTTCACCACTCTCTCTCTCCTTCTGTCTCTCCCTCCCCCCCCCCTCTCTCTGTGACTATATTCTCTACAGCCAGGCTGTCTGGGCTGTCATCTGGAAGTCATAAGGACCCAGAGAATGCCTGCTCCTGCCCTGATCCTGATCCTGATCCTGATCCTGATCCTGATCCTGCACCTTCTCCGCTGGCGGCTGACCTGGTTCCCCCTGCTACTGACTGACTCAATCAGGACCTGCACCATACTGACAGCAGGTGATCCCCAACCTGAAGTCATCATCATCATCATCATCATTATCATCATCATCATCATCATCATCATCACTACTGAGTCTATTCTCAGGCTTTATTTTGTTCATGACTACAGACTAACAGACAAGACAAGTACAAAACACACGCCTGTTAACTTGAATCCAGTGGACAATACAAGCATGTCTGTTCCTCATATGATACAATGAAAAATACCACTTCAAGGTTCCCTTCATCTCTCTCCACTATTCTCTCTGCTGATTGTCTGGTCTTTGTTGTCTCAGAAAGGCGGCAATAACATTCACAGCTCGCAGTGCAGTGCCAGGGAGCATTGTGCTCTGTGTTTCTGCTCAGGAATCCAGGGCTGTTTTGGTTGGCCCAGTCTCTGAGGCCATTAAGGCCTGCGAGGAACAGAAAACCCAACAGATTCCAGATATTCCCGACATCAGTCTGCTCTTTGGGCCTATTTATACAAGAATCTATTGTAACATACTGACTGAAAAAAAAATCTTTATATGCATTTTAGCCAGAATTAAAGCCAACTACTGTACTGCTAATCTATGGTACGTTTTCTGCTTAAATTATACCCTACAGCTTAAATACCATCAAATCAAAATATGACTGATGGAATAAAACAGAATGAAAAGCACTAACAGCTGTTATGAAGATGCAAAATCACCTTGATTAAATTACATGGTTCATCTGGCTAACATACCAGCAGGCCTGGTTAATTTACAGCACTGTCTCTGACTTTCATATCTGTCATTTGCTATGCCGATACCATATGTTTTTGTTTTTTTTATGTTGTTTTATTCCACAACCAGATGGGCGTCTGAGAGTATTCTGCCCTTGCTCGGTAAGCTCATAGAACACAAAGTATATTCAAACGGCTGATGCATACCAAAGCGAATTCCAGTAGGATGAGCTATAACATTGATTTCTATGTACATTACACATCCAAGACATACGCCAATAACAGATAGTGTTCTGAGGGCTGAAAACAATGTCCAACAGGCAGAGAAAAGCACCTGTCCTCTGTTTGCCTAAAGCGTGAGCGAAAGGTTTCTACTGGTGGAAAGATATTAGTATTTTTAGTACACCGGCCTGAACTGGTATGAAGTAGTCAAGTCACATAGCCCTCTCGCCCTCTCATACTCTCTCTCCATGTGGACTGAAGTGCTGTGTCCTTTAACCAGCAGGGGGCAGTCTTAGAACACATATTTACTATGTTCTCCATCTCTTTGGCTTCATCAGAGTGGTGCTGTTTGGATGCTCTCTTGGTGACAAATGTGGAAATTAATTCTGTTAGCATAAGTTCTTGCAATATGAATATACTTGAGAGAGATCTAAGGGTGGTTTGGGGCCAAGGCCAGGTGTGGACCCTCGAGAAATTGTTTCACTTAATTGCTCCAGTACTGTAAATCTCTGTACTACATAAGAAATGCAAATTCATATGAGGCCATTATGAGTCTGTATGAGCCTTTCTGGTGGAAATATTACTCTTAAACAAAAGAAATGCAGCTGCAATCTGTGACCCTTTCATCTCTAATACTTTGGGTTTGGATCAGATGTTGAATAACTTGGTACTGTGTGTGAGTGGGTATACATAACACAATCCTTACAAAGAGAGTAATTATCCCATCCATCTTCTCTATGGCCAAACAATCAGCATTTGGCTCTGAGAAGCCTCCTGATACGTACTGTAGCTACAGCAGCAGAGGCTGGGCAACAGTAAGAGTGAGTCAACTTACATTGACAATAGTAGTTTCTCAACAGCTCCAACTAAGAAACCCTGAATAAACACTACCATATTCCTCTGGAAACCTGGAGGACGTTAGTGTGGCTAATTTGACTGGACACACACACCGTCTCAGCAGCCCAGATCCTCACTGTGTCTGAGAATAGAGCTAATGTCTCCTGGCTCTCTCCAATGACAGCACTGCTTATTATGGTTGGCCACAGGGCACTGGATAGAGGCTCCACTCAGACTCTAGGGCTCAGTGATGCTCAGTTGCAATAACAGCCAACTCAAAACAAACAACTTGTTTAATTACCCAGGCATGAAGACAATTACTATGGAATAATTAGTCATTATGACAATAAGGCTTGGTAATTGCTTTGCAATTAACGATTACCACTGGCAGAGTCCCATGAAATGGAACTATACTTCACTTCTAGTCATGGCACCTTTTGACCAATAACTTGAGAAAAACAGCTTGATTGGTGGCTGAAATGTCACTGGACAACAATATTTGCCACTTAACTTTAAAACATAATACTCAACTTCATACTCACCAATCCAATCAACTATCAAACCAGTACAGTATGTAATAACATGTTATTACTGTGTTGTTACTACACATCTAAGTAGATTACGACAAGACATTTTTTAGGTAACAACAGTGAAATATTACCGATCTTCTGTTTATTGTCATTGCAGAGTAGCATTGATTCTATATTGACGTGACTGTCTGTGATGGGATGGATGCATTGGGATTGAAGTCCTCTGAGTCATGTGTTGTTGGCGTGCCGCGGGGTGCATTCCTCGGCTGTAGCAGGAGTGAAATTTGGCGATGGAGACGTGGTGAGAGCGACGTAAGAGCAGAGTGATTATCTCCGACACAATCATCAGAAAGCGCACAGGAGTCAGGCCACGCCGCCTGCAATTACCAATTTCAGCTTGGCATGAATAATGAAAGGGTGTGTTCGGTGGGCCGAGAGATGTTAGCACCCTCCTCTCCCCCTGCTCTCAACTCGCCTCTCCCCCCCCCCTCCCCCCCCAAGGACAGAACTGTCACATACCAGAGAGAGAGAGAGAGAGAGAGAGAGAGAGAGAGAGAGAGAGAGAGAGAGAGAGAGAGACAGAGGGAGAGAGAGAGAGAGAGAGAGAGAGAGAGAGAGAGAGAGAGAGAGACAGAGACAGAGGGAGAGAGAGACAGAGGGAGAGAGAGAGAGAGAGAGAGAGACAGAGACAGAGGGAGAGAGAGACCAGTCACCAGCCCTGTCCATGAGCAGTGATGGAAGGAACATAGCCTGAGGGTGTGTTGACAGCTGGTTGGGGAGGTAACATTCTGATCACCGCCTATACTCCACACACTGGAGACAGTAGTGAGAAACGTACCTGCTGGCTGAAAAGTAGTCCTACTTTTTTATTATTTCACTTTTGGAGGTGACTCAACACACAGCTCATAACCGGTAACCGTTGACCGTAAATCTGTTTGTAATGTGATCTGTTCCTTCCTGAGAGCGCATTTTTAATCATCTCGATGGAGCTACGCCAAGACCTTTGTCGTCCATTTCCGTCAATCCATTTCAGATTGATAAACTAATGATCAGAGCTCAAACCTCTCCAGATGAACTGCTCATCCCGGGGTTCATTTGTCAACATCCTGCCTCTCTCCAGTCCGGAGCCCTGGGGCGATTAGAGGATGAAAGACAGGAGAGAATTAGAGATACAAAAGGGAAATGAAATGAACTCGTCTGAAAAGCTGGGCTGGGACATGACAGGCTCTCGGGGGGCGGGGGGCGGGGGTCTAATTGTCAGGGGGGCACTCAGACGAGTGTGTTGTTGCACCCTTGGCCCAGAAGTGGAGTAGAAGAGAACACATCAAAGCGACAATGCGCTGGACCACAGGTGGCTAATGGCTGGATCTCACTCGACTTGCTGTACTCACAACACAAGAGACACTCACAGCCCAGCGGAACACAGAGAGGAAAGGTAACGCAAAGCCTCTACTTACTGCACACAATAGGTATGGGAATAGGAAGAGAGAGGAGAGAGGAGACAGTCCACTCTGTGGTTTACTGCCCTCTATTAAACCCACAATGGAAGAAGAAGAGGCTGTCACAACAGTTGTGGTTTCATGATGTTATGTGATTATTGTGGCTTTTGCAGTCCCAACTGCGATGCTCTAACATGCTGTTGTTTCTCCTAGAAAAAAACAGAACCGTTTTGTGATCATTCCACTCGTCGTCTCTCCACGGAAACAGGGATGCTGCAAATGTGAAACATTATGTTTGGAGTAGCAGGCTCACATTCCTTCCTTTTTTTTCCCGGATTTCTTCCCGAGAAATCCTTCTGGGGAATTAGCTTGTTGTTGCTATGCAGGCGGCTCATTGCCTTCACCACATATTTCTTTGGAACAACAGGTGTGTCCCTGTATAACCCGAGGTTATAAAAGCAAAAACAAACCCATTCTGGGCTAGGCTGAATTCCTGAAGGATTCTCACAGCTTACATGAATGCCACCTCTCTTTTTGTTGGGAATAAAGAATCTAAACCGTACATCACACATAAATGGCCTTGGATCAACCCTGTCAATAGAAGTGAGCCACACCAAGAACATGATAACACAGGATAGATTGAGGCTAGTATGTCTATGATCCTTTTCTCAATGGGGGAAAGGAATTGAAAGGAAGGGTTAGAGTTAAGAAGGGTTAGGGCGCTATAGTTAACAAGGGGGGATGCTCAATAATTCGTGGACGACAACATGTTTACTATAGATGTTTTATACGTTTTTTTTATGATACGCAAGGGCAGTTTGGATTTTTAGTGCCCTATTTTCAAAGTAGTATTTCAGAGGATAGGACTCAGCTTGAAGCCCATATTAGTTGTGCTACTCTGTAACCTTTGCACAGAACAATGCTTACCAAATCCAAATATCTTCCTTGTTAAAATCTCACACTTCTTCTTTCCTCAATCCCCTCAAAGCTGTTTACCGCAGAGCAAAACGCCTTGTTAGATCAGAACTGCCTTCCCAGATCAAGCAATGGCTATACAATAAACCCCTATCAAACATACTGTTGAAATACAAACACGCACGCACGCACGCACGCACGCACGCACGCACGCACGCACGCACGCACGCACGCACGCACGCACGCACGTACACAAGCACACAAGCACACAAGCACACACAAGCACACACACACACACACACACACACACACAAAACAAGATTAGCTTGATGGGCATTGTATAATGCCAGCTGCATGAGGACAGAGAGGACATTAATGAAGGCCGTTGGCAGATATGGTCGATGGTGTGCGCATCGGGCCATCCCTCTCTCCCCCTCTTACTCTCTCTCTCTCTCTCTCTCTCTCTCTCTCTCTCACACACCTCTGTATTGTGGTGTTGTTTGCTTTCACCGTGAATGCCCCCCTCTATCCATCCCCCTGCTGCGTCTCAATCATTCCTCTCATTAGATATCTCATTATAAAAAAGCCTCTAAAAGCCTCCCTCGTTACCGCTTTTGCTCTGGAGCAGACTCACTCTGGTGGCTCTGCTCTGTCCTCACACGCTGTCAGAGCTTCAGGACCAGACAAATAGCCCACCATTCGCCATGCCTCCCAGTGACAATGTACAAACGTAAAAGTATGACTTAAAAGTTCTTTTGAAGCTTGTCAAAAAAGATTGGTTGACTTCCTAAATGCTGTTACCCAGAGAGTGCTAAAAGTGTGCATCGTGGTCTTATCCATGACCGAATGTGCATTCAAGCCTCCCTCGGCTCTCACAGCTATTTCATATTTCCTCCTGACAAAACAATACTGTAAATAAAATAGAATATAGCATGGTTTTATAACTCACTACAATGTCACCTTCTAAAGTTGTGATGATGAGATGTAGGGAGATACTGCTGTGCACTCCCAGAGTCTGTCCCTGTTCTGTGGGCTGCCCTGTGGCAGGTACAGGGTACTTTGTGGATATCTCTTCGGTGGTAAACTAATCTTTCTATCCAAACATCAGAAATTGTGTTTTCTGCTGTGCAATAAAATAATGTTTTTTTCCTCTAGGCTGTTCTACACAGTGAAAGTGGAAGGAAGGCAGGGAGTGAGGGAGTGAAAGAGAGACAGTGAGGAAAAAAGTGTGTGTGTGTGTGTGTGCCTTTACTTCTCTCTGGTCTGCCGGTGGCTACCACTCTGGAGAGGTCAGAGTGTTTGCCAACAAGCCTGTGCCTCTCCTTGTTTCTCCCTCTCTGTCTCCTTTGCTCAATCTCCCTTCTCTCCCTGTGTTTCTCTCTCTTAGTCCCTACCCTCTTCCCTCCAAGGCCCTGGGCTACTGTTCTTTCTACCCTCTTGTTCCTCTCTCTGTCTAACCCTGTTTCTCTCTCTCTCTCTCTCTCTATTTCTTTCTCTCTCTCTCTCTCTCATTGAATTCCCTGCTGTGTGTGTAAGTTTTTCTCCTCAGCATCAAGGTCAGTTTCAGACATAATCCCAGACAGAGAGTAAATCATTTCGTGTCTAAGAGTGCCCTGGCCTTGAACACAGCAGGGTGGTTCTAGTGCTACTGCCTGATCCACTTTCCCTGACACTGTCTCCCTCTGTAAGACACACAGGGTGTGTTTGGCTTTCATCCCCACAGTGGAGAGAGAGAGTTAGCTGCTCGTTTTGTTGAGGGAAGAATAATGTATGGTGATTTTATTTACCTTCTGATGTCCTCTACTGAGCTGAGCCCCCTCTCCTCCCCTCAACAGCCGTGGCTGCCCTGACCCCATCGCCACACAGTCCCTCAGCCCCACTCCACACATTCATCCCTTATCACCCCTGGCCGTGTGTGTGCATGTGCAAGCTCACATGCTAACAGATGGAATAAGGCCACCGGAGGGGCTTATGGATTTTTCCTGCTACTCTCCAGTGCTCAGTGACCAGCCCCCTGAGGACACGACAGAGCCAGGGTAATATTGATCACCACTCGCAGTAAACAAACAAATCCCACAGCTCTTTTTTTTACCCTGATCTTCAGCCCACTCCTGGAATCTCAGAGCCGGCGGTGTTTCCTGTGTTGTCTAAGAGGAGGTAACACACCCTGGGGCATGCTGTTCTAGCACAGTAAACCTGCACCTGAGTGTTCCCTCGGAATAACAATTCAATGCCATTGAAGCCAAGGGAAGTTGGGCGACTTTCTTTATCTGAAAAGCAACAGTTCGAACATGTTGTTAGATCCGGGGAGGCTGGGGGAGGTAAAAATGGTATGGTAGCAATGGCATTCCTCATTCCATTCCATGCATCACAATGAGCCCTTGGACGAGTCTACCTCCCCCAGCCTCCACTGTAATAGATGATCTGTTGGTCTCCCTGGATTGTTCAGCTCAGGTCTGGCTGATGATTTGTGTATCC
This sequence comes from Argentina silus, assembly GCF_951799395.1. NCBI lineage: Eukaryota > Metazoa > Chordata > Actinopteri > Argentiniformes > Argentinidae > Argentina > Argentina silus. The sequence goes on from NC_139674.1 coordinate 7,650,708, forward strand.
ATCATCTATACAGGCAGGAATGGAGTAATGCTCTGTTGTAATTCATACAGTACATGTGTTTCCTCATCCATACAACTCAAAGATGGCCTGCTTTGGGCCCAAGCCATGCACCTACTCCATGTTTCAAAATAGCATATTCCAATGCATCTGAGACGATAGAATATTTAATCTCTTTAACATACACGTTAGGTATTGTATGATGAAATCCACAGAAACTCATTTAAGATGCCCGTGCAGACGACTGGCCATGAACTTGCAGCAGAGTCTGTTCTCTCTACTCGATGCACTGAGATCTTCTGGGAGAGAGATGGGGCCACAGCCTGTTAGTCAAAGTTAATGAGTTAGTGGATGGTGGCAGATCTGCTCAGGGGTTCCAAAGGTTTCTCCATTGATCCATGCAGGTCCTGAACCCCCAGGTAGCCTACCTCTCCCATACGGCTTCACCTCACCATCTCAACACCTGAGTCATTGATCTAGTTGTGCACAAACCTGAACCCGCACTTACTGAATGCCAGGAGGTTCTGTTCTCTCTACTGAACCTATTTTACGAAACACTCCTATACGCTCTCTTTGAAGAGAGCTACTACAGTGGGTAGCCAACCTACCAAACAACAGAAGAAAGCAAGGAGTCCAACATAAACTCTGACTGACTCCACAAACTAAAACAAAACATCCTATTCTGTCTTGATCTTACTTCTCCAGTGACAGGAGAACACATTGTATACATTTTTGAAATCATCCACAGTGAGAAGGAGTTGTTCCATGAATGTGTTTTTTTTAATACATTTTGCACCATCTCAACAAGGTAATGATACTCTCTGTACGCTCAATTTAGTTCCCATGTTGTTGTTTTTTCGCTCCCACACAGATGACACCCCCTAATCAAGATGAATCAGGCACGATGAGGGAGAAGGTGTAGTAAGCTTTGATTTGTATGCACTCATTCCTCTCAACGCTTGACAGCTTAATTGCCAACACAATTAAAAACATGTAACCGTTGACAGGGAAGTTGGAGGACAGGACAGTGAATGAGACAGCACCCGAACAACCTTCTTCAAAGGAATTCTCCTAGCGTTTCTCAACAGTGCTGACAGGACAGATAGTGAACAGGCTAAATGTGACACAGATAAAAGGCTGGATAAACCCTCCTAGTTCTGCCATCTCAGCAGGATTTGGAGAGATCAGACGATGAGTGGAACACTTGGGACACACTTGGATGCAATAGATTAATTTCTACCTGCAGGGGGTTTGAGCCCTGACCTTGTTCACCCCTAACAATCTATTTTTGTTAGCAGTGCTGATAGGGTTGGGGTTAGGTTGGGCCCCCTGTGGACACTTGGACTACACTGGATGATAAACCAATGGGGCCTCCAGGTCTTTGCTCTGACTTCACCTCTGTTCCTTTAACCCAGACAACCCAGTTAGCCCAGACGGCTGAGAATCCCATAGGCGGAGACTGTGTAGAGGTCAGTGACACACACACACGCACACACACACACACACACACACACACACACACACACACACACACACACATACGCACGCACACTTGCACAAACAGTAGCCCTGATCAAGCATTTTTTTTGATTTCCCATGGAAATCTAATCCAATATTTAGATTATAATCTAGTTTTATGTTGATAGTATATTCAGAAAGAACTGACAATATAGTCTAAACATATCAACTGCGCTCATCAATCTTAACTTACTACTACTCTTAAAAATAAATCTAAAGTAATTAAAGAAAACATGGGCATAGTCCATTCAAAGTCAAGTTACACCCGTGCTTAAACAAGCCTAATGATGTCTGTAACATAGCAACATTCATTGACGCTAGAAAAATGACATTGTACAACAAAGAATTTGCAATACACCCATGCTGTGACCACATGACTTTGAAAAAAAACATTCTCAAAAAACATTACTCTTCATTACTACTTCACAATATTATTCATTTTAATGGCTCTGTGGTACACTAGTGTACATTTCCCATAAATCAAAAGTTGTACTGTGCCTTTTTACACAAATTAAACAATATCTTGGCAGACAAGATAACAAGACATACAAAATGACCTCATTCTGTAATGGCTGAAGTACTTAGGCAGAGGACTCAAAAGCATGACTCTGAGACAAAACTTAAATCCAATATAATAGTCTTTACTTTAAACAAAGGTACGGTACACAGGTAGGCAGTCAACATGTAAGCAGATAATCCAGGAAGGGGGTAGGCAAAGCAGGGTTCGGTACACAGGTAGGCAGTTCAAAAAGGCAGGCAGATAATTCGATAAGGGGAAGACAAAAAGGCAAAGTCAAAAACACACTCGGAGATAAAAAAAACAAAAAAAAACAGGAATACTTATCACAAGGAAATGCTGGGACGTATGACATGAAGGTACAAAGACGAACTGGCACAGAGACAGGGGAACACACAGACCAAATACACAGGGAAGGACGATGAGGAACAGGTGAAGCTAATCAGGGTGGGGTCGACAATCACACAGGTAGGAAACACACAAGGGCAGGTGGTGGAGCGTCTGAAACAAGAGACAAGGTGAGGAACACAAAACAGGAAACAACAAATGAAAAACATGAAACAAAGACAAACATAAACTAAGAAACAGGAGGAGACGTTCCACATTCGTAGTCTCATGAGGGGGCTACAACCTACTAAAGGTCCTCTCCATTAGACATCATCCTTCAATGTCATTCCTAATGCCGTTCTAAGCACACAGTAACTCTAAAGTATTCCAAAACTTTCCTGCGTTGTGCCAAGACGCCCCACTGCTACAGATTAATCAAGTGCATCGTTCCGACAGGGAGAGGGGAGTTCTCTAATTACTCCTGCCTAATTGCTTGCACCCGGATGTCAAACGTTTACCTCCTAGCCTGTGGTGAGCTCACCCAACCTCCCGCCACCTCATACACACACACGCACACACATACACACACACACGCGCCTCCAAGGTAACACAAAAAACTGTCTGTTTTGTCTCCACAAGTTATGCCTTTACTGAGAGTAAAAAAAAGACCTAGGGGCAAAGAAAATCTCCTATTTTGTGGTATCTTCATATTGTAATTATTTAGCATATAACAAAAGGAGGGGATTGGAGGACGCTGAAGCCATTTGTTCTGCCTCATAGATCCACACACAGACAGAGCTCTTCTCAGGGCGTGTGATGCACAAACACAGCAAGAGGGAAAAACCTCAGCTCTTACTTTGTGATGATGTTCAAAAACAACTGTATGCAACACCATGTAGGAGCAACCCTCCAAGCACTCTAAGCGCAGTAGACCAAATAATCAGCTCTGAAATAGTATAAATGTCAATTCTCTACCCCTTGAGTGTCAGCTTGTAGCATACTGTAGCAAAAAACTATTTAAAAGGAGTGTGAGCATTTTGATTAGTCTGTTTATGTGTTTATTGGCAGCTTTTAGACACATAATTCATTTAATTATGAGGGAGAATAATCTTAATGGGAGTTAGGGTTGTAAAAACACTCATACAAATAAATAAGAAGGCATTGAACCATTACAAAACTGAAATTGTCTGCATAATTATTATATTGGGCCACTAAATCAGCCGTTAGAGGATAGAGATGAATCCTAATCCTAGACTAAAATGCATCTTCAAAGATTTACTATTGTTATTACTAAAATATTATTTAGTTCAGGACTAGACTGAATCTTTGTCCGGGAAACGTACTCATATAATGTCTATTTGTTGGACCTGTTGATTTGTTTTTGTCAATAGAGTTGGGATCCCTGGCAGTGGGTAGAATTCTCCATTGACTTGAGTCTTTGTCACCTCTGAATGTACATTATATCATGCATTGATATCAATGGGACATACACATATCTCAAGTTATCATGAATTTACCATGATGCAGGGAGGGAGGGTTTACAGAACTAGCAACACAGTACAGATTGTATTATTAGTAAGTGTTTGTGAAAAGGCCTCAATCAACATTCAACAATCTACAGATTTTTGCTGTTTAAATCAAGACCACTTAATGTATTCCCAGGAGGTGTAGCCAATCAGGTGAGAGCTCTCTCTAGTACATCATTACACACAGTGCACCATTAAAGAGCACTGCAGTCAAGTTGAACAGTTGAACCTGAACTTGAAATCTACCACTTGAGCCAAATTTAAAAGTTGGCAGTGGGAACTGGGGTCACAATGAATAAGGCAATGCAATGCCAGCTCTTCAAAACCTTTGGCAAGGTGAATGAAATGTAGCGTTGAAATGTTCAGGTGAAATAAAGACTTGGCCTACTATGAGGATCCAGGCTACTTGTTATTGTCCAGTACGCCTCCTTATCTGTGGTACACTTGTTATTAATCACCAGTTCATCTCTGCTCACACCTGTTCTTCTAATGTAGTCAAGTAGCCTGATTACACTGACCTCTTCTCCATCTAGAATGACAGCCCTCTACTCTCTCTCCCCTTCCTTCTCCTCCATCCTCTCTTCTCCTCCTTAACCTCTTCCTCTCTCCTCCCCCTCTCTTCCTCCTCTACCCTCTCCTAGTCTCTGTCTTTCTCACCAGTCTCTCCCAGTCTTTCTCACCATTCTCTTCCTCCTACTCTCCCTCCTCCCCTCTTCCTCTCCTCCTGCTTCTTCTCCTCCTCCTCCTCTTCCTCCAGTGGCCTGCCATCCACACCCTGCTTTACATTCCCAAGATGACTCAGACCCAGAACACATTAATGCAGTGGCCTTTCCCTTAATAACTGATGATTAGGTTTCCAACACCGACACTAATGCAGCCTCTACCCTCCAGTCCCTGTTCCTACCTTGGTCCTCTGGGCCTGACTCCCAAGTGAGGCCATTAAAGATGGTTCCTAGGCCACCTACGCATCTCCTCCCCTTGCTCCTCTCGGCTGGTACCCCAGCATACCAACTATGCAGTGAAATTGGAGATAATGAATACATAACTTGGACTGATTGAGGTGACGACGTTCTCATTCCATTCTTCATTCTCGATATTTCAAAAGCGTTGAGATGTTTAGGGAGATGACGCTTTTATTTTTTTAAAGTAAAAATGCGGAGATCTGCTTAAGAGTTCATCTAAAGAGTAAAACACACTTAAAAATAACAAACGATTCTTAGAGGATCCGGCATAATGACTTATTGATTGAGATATAAAAATGGATAGCTCTGCGCTCTCACCCTGAGAGAGATGCGGGGGTGAGAGAAAAATGTAGATAATTTTTATACATCCGGTAATATCTAATAATTTCTAAAACCATAAGCTTCGCCCACCATGCTTTGGAGACTCTCAGGATACCCTATCTCCATATCTAATCTATCTGTCTATTTCTGTCCAGCCCCCCTATTCCTTCTCCCTCATGTTTTTTTTTCTGCATTTCCTTCTTTATCTTACAGTGAGAGATGCAAAGCATCTATCTAGGCTCTGAGGCAAGGAAATGGAATTTATCTCTCCCACATACCCACTCCTCAAATTAAAATCAAACATTGTCATCATCTGCCTCAACAGACGTCCTACTTTGCCATCTGTCTCGAACCATGTGGAATGTCAAGTGAATTTGTTTGTGCGTGTTCCCACAAGATAGATCCTTGAGTAGGAGAGATTACCGATCTAAAATGTTAGATTCTGTTGATGGATGAAGTGGGCACATGAGCCTTTATCTCTCTAATTTGTGATCCTTGCTGTATCCAGTATGTGATCTTATATCGACAATATCAGTCGTCAGGATACAAGAGAAGGATAACTAAGCATTAGGCTCTCACTATTGCTCCCCCTCATAATCATACATAATACCTCACGTTTGCACCAGAATCTTGAGTCATGTGGTGAAGAACATCACCACACATAATGGGCTTTTACCATCTTACCATCTGATGACTCACATGACTGCCTACGTGATGAACCAACGAGAGAGGCTTTACTAAATATGCCTTGTAAGTTTATGATGACGTTCTTTTTCCAACTTAAGAGGGTAAAGTAAAGGGAGTGCTTCATCTTTCTTAAAATGATGCACAGGTGCTTTTGGAGTGGGGGAATACTACTGGAACCAAAAAAGAGGAATCTGCTATGTATCCACAAAATAAATTGAGCAATATAAAAAAGCGCACGTGGCCTTTTTTACACAGGCATATTGAGCAAAAAATGTTGTTCTAGCGTATTCTAGCGATCCTGTGGATAAGTTCTGGACATCAAAGAATTCATAACAACAAAGGACACACAAAAAAAAGCTGAGCTTGCCTGCTGTCCAGCTTGACTATTTACAGAGGTAATAACCAGATGGCTGAGTACTACTAGGGATTGATGTGAAGTTATGTTTGAAAAACTAATAAGCTCACAGAGAGGTAAGGAGTATAGAGGAGGGAATACTGTCTCAGCCCTTCTGTTAAAGAGACAGTCTCAACAGAGGCTTTGCACCAACACTAAAGTCTCCTCCCAAAGACTGATGAGAAAAGTTTGACCAGAGCACTAATAAAAGAACTAGAGGGAGGCAAGTAGAGAGAGGGTAAGAGAGGGAAATAACTCCTCTGAATAAAGTGTAGCGTAAATGGTTAAGAATGACCAAAAGAGTGTATATGTCCGCTCAGGAATATGCAGAAAATCATCAAAACGCCAATATTAGAACTTAACTTAATACCGAGGAGCCAAGCAGAAAATTGACTTAACCTCACGTCACCTAACTTGTTCAAACACACCCAGGGGAGACTTTTAAGTTAGGATCCTCACGTCATCCCTTTACCGAGCATCTGATCAAAGATCCCTGGCACTTTCATCAGAAGAGATGTTAGGACATATCACCGCCTCATCTTCTCTGTCTCAAGATCCCTGGCACTTTCATCAGAAGAAATTTTAGGATATTTCACCCCTTCATCTTCTCTGTCTTACGCTAATGGCCTCAGCTGAGGGCCAGGGCCAGAGCTCTCCAGCGGGAGATGGAACTAATTGGCTGGTCTTTAAAAAGGAATCCCAGTGGTACAGGACCCTCCGATCCGATATGAGTTATAATGCTAGACTGCTTCTGTGTCTGGACTGACACTACAGACTGCGAATTCCTGGGAAGATCATGAGAACAATTATAAATACACAAGTTTGCCTTCTGGTGATGGATCAATGTTTTAGGCAGGGAATTCGTTGGGGATTTCTGGCTTGTCTTTTGTTTAGAGTCTAGACACTGTATAGGCTCCAGGCTATAGCCTACTCTTTGCGACTATCCAGTTATTATTATTATTATTATTAGCATTAAACATTATATAATAAAAACATGGAAAGGTATATGAAATAACCATGAGGAGATGACTCGTGCATGTTCCAAAGATGCTTTAAAGATGTTCCATAACATGGCCAAATATCTTGCACAAATGGTTAACTAAAATGCAGTCAGTTTGAATATTTTCCCTCAACATGCCAAAACTAATACTTTTCTAACATTACCATCTCTGCTTATACAGACCATGACGTCTGGCAGATGTGAGTTATGACTTTGACTTTAGCTCTTTGGCAAAATGTAACATGTTTCTTGCCTGTCCTCCATATGTCTTACTTTGTCTCCCAACAGAACAATCCTGAATGTTTTCCTCACACTATTATTAGGACAGGTGGGTTGAAAGATTAGACAGATGCAACATTGACAGACATGTCCATTACACAGGCGCAACATGCCCCTGAACCATTCTGCTTATGGGGAAAGGAACGTGGTAAGAAAGGGAGAGTGCTGAAAAACCCTATTGATATTCACACAGTATATGTTAGGAGGCACTGAAAAAGTTAATTGAGTGCACAGAATATATTCTCAAAGATCTGATAAATGATTCAGGTCTCAATAGGAAATACAAGGGAACCTTGAATGAGAACAGGCATTAGTACCGCAGTCTCGTGCCGACAACAAATGAAACAAGTAAGTGCTGTTCTTAGTATTCTCTGAGTTTCTGCACTCACACGTCTGCCATGAGTGCGGTGACACAGTCATTTTATGTTGAATGGCTACACCACCGATACATCTATATCGTAATCCCTGCTAATTCCATGCCATTGTGAGGGAAAAATAAGACAGATGCAAACAGGCATAATTGTTCTCCCAGTGAAGCTCCCGCTGATTGTTTGAACAAGCCCTTTGGCTGCCAACAGCCATTAACCACCAGCTAGCGCCAGCTCTGACAGAGCAATGGGGGAGACCCAGTACCACCATTTAGAGCAGCCAAAAATTAACTCTGATCTGGCCTGCTTCCCAATGCTTAAAGTCTGCCGGGTATAGGCGTCGATGAATCTGCAGTTCTGAGCTGGGAATCACACTATGGTGCTATCCTGAGTACACAGTCTCAGCAGAGACAGGGAGTGCATCTCTATTGCAATAGTCTAAATAGTCATTGATGTTGCAATAGTCTAAAGCGGCTTCCTTTCCTTCATCTGCACTGGTCTGGAAACCATGAGAGAAAGCAATATGGTGACTATGTACCTATTCGCTGAAGAACAGTACAGTACTGGTACAGGCCGGTGATGCTTGCAGGTAGCCCCTACTTCTTGTTTGCAGGCAGCCTCTATTTTAACCTATTCCTCTTTTGGTCGACTTGGTTTGACCCTTCACTATGGGACCCTGCAAGACGCCCCAATTGCCTGGTCCAACCTGGAAAACTATACGGATACAAGTATGTACCCCGTTTGCATCACGCAGTCTCCAACCCAGCACTAAGGGCAGTGTGTGGCACAGAGGGCGCAGTCACATCCAGGCTGTAAAACCTTTCAAAGGTATGTGGAGAAGCCCAGCTGGGCTTTTACCACTACACCACTGGCCCCAGGAGAATCACAGGATTCTCAGTAGAACAGTAGACAGTTCAGATAAAATGGGCAAGAAATTGCTAGGTCCTCTATATCTGCCTGTATCACGCATGCTTGTATAGGGGTCTTCAGCGAACACAGAGTGAGGGGTTGAACCGACTCAGAGTCGACTGAAAGAGAACCACCTCAGTCTACAGAGCTACTGATGGATGGTGTCTATACCGGAGATGCTTCACAGTATACGAGATCGGTCTGATCGGACCAGGAACTGAACGTTTGATTTATCGTTATTGCTGGAACAACACGCTGCAAATATAAACCAGGGAAATGATATCTCATATTGCACTCCACTCTAATAAACACAAGGCCAAGGGGAAATACTAAAACGATTACAAGCCTCTCATGGTCGAGGCAGTCTAATAGGAAATTGTGCATGAGTATGACACCTAGTAAAAAATATTATTTAAATTAACATCGGCACCCTTTATTAACAGGATACACGGTCACACGGTCCTCCACGGACCGTTTATTGGAGTGGTCGATGTCGTGACATACAGCTCCTCTCTTCCCATTTAGGATTCACTGCAAGCCTGTTCTAGTCTGCATAATGTGCATTAAAAAACCACGTAATCAATGACTGCACATCAAACTGTCCCCTTAAGGAGCAGAGCGCACAGGCTGGGTGGGAGGGAGGGAGGGAGGGAGGGAGGGACGATGCGGAGAGGAGGCCAGTTGGCAAACTCTATTATATTGGCACTTAGTGGTTCATCACAATATCCATGGCAGCCCTTATTGAACCTCTTTGCGAAGGCGAGAATGGGCATCTCAAGGAAATGAAATATGCTTACTGCACTGACTTTTTATGAGCCGCCTATACCCAGCTCCAGCCCACACAGGTCCTCGACCAGTTCCACCCTTTGTCATGACCGAAGCGGCACGTCCTCAAAGGAGCTCTTCAAAGTGTCTGTTCGGTGCTCTGTCGTTCAAGCCATTGCAAATATGACACGTATGTGCAGACATACGTGTCATATTTGAAATGGCTTGAACGAGGGGGGGGGGGGGGGGGGGGGGCGGCTGTGTCTGTACAGTATCTATTGCGTAAACACATCAGGTATCTGAAGGTATAGTGCGATTCTCAGACACTGCTGTCTTCTCCACAGTGAAAGTGTGGGACCTTGATAGCGAGCTGAACGGCAGGCAGATAGGCGGTGGTGACACAACGCTACTGCAGGAGACGCTAGCATTAGTCAAAGAGACAGCGGGGATGGAGACATCAGCGCTGTCATAATGGACTGCGTCAGCCCTGAGTGTTACTGGAGCTCTTCTATCAGTCTAAGGGACACACAGCGCCTAAAGTAAGTAAATAAATCAATAGGAAAAACAAAGAAGATCTCTCAAGATTTCACTTCACCAAGGGCTGCCTCTGAATGGGCTGTGAGAGGGAAGGTTTTCTTCAAGATGAAAGATCGGTGATGCGTTCTTTCTTTTCAGGTGGGATGTATTCCATCTGAAAGGGAGGTTTAGCCAGATGCCTAATTTTTGTACATTTGTTTGAGAAGAATAGTTGATTGCTACAAAAGAAGTTCAGTACCACTTCTGAGTCACTTGTCCCTGATAGGCCATTAGTGCTGATGATCACAAATGCCATCACCCGCCACATACTTTTATCACGAACAGACTCTCAAGCAATGTTAAATCCACTCAATCTATCGAGGATTGTTGACCTAAATGAAATTGTTCAGAATTCATGGGGGCTAAAACTCCCATAAAAAACTAAACTTCAAATCTCTTAAATAAGAGATTGCATTACATTTACATTTACATTACATTACATTTACATTTATGGCATTTAGCAGATGCCTTTATCCAAAGTGACTTAGAACAAATACATTTGTCTAAGTAAGTGAATCATCCATCGGTCATCATAAGATAAAGTAATCTATGCTAGGACCAGGGGCTATTGGCAGTCACAATGCTAGAAGAAGGAATAATTACTTTTTTAATTGATTTTTTATTAATTTATTTACAGTAGAGAAACTTGTACAGGGGGGTAGTGGGGATGAAGACGTCTTTAGGAGGGACAGTTAAGATGTCGCCTGAAGAGATGGGTCTTCAATCTACGGCGGAAGATAGGTAGTGACTCAGCAGTCCTGACAGCAGTGGGAAGCTCGTTCCACCAGCGGGGCAGCAGGACAGTGAAAAGCCGTGACCGAGCAGCGCGACTGCTGCATCCACATAGAGGCGGCGGTGCCAGGCGGCCAGCCGAGGTGGAAGAGCGGAGTGATCGGGCAGGGGGGTTTGGCGGCTGACTATTGCTTGCAAGTAGGGAGGGGCTGTTCCCTTTGCCGCCCGGTAGGCGAGCACCAGGGTCTTGAACCTGATGCGAGCTGCTACTAAGAGCCAGTGAAGGGTGCGAAGGAGGGGGGTGACATGGGAGAATTTGGGGAGATTGAACACCAGACGGGCGGCAGCATTCTGAATGAATCCGGCATTCAGCATTCTGGATGGACTGCATCGATCGGGGAGGAGGAGTAAACGTGCCAAGGCTCTAAGGTTGGGTGTTTACTGTACTTGCAAGCCTTGCTGGCTCCTCTGGGAGGCCCGGGTCAAATAGGGATGCAGCACACAGTCATTGGAGATTCAACACCGGTAAGTGAAAGCTGCAGTACAGAGCACCAGGATGGCCTGTACACAGTGTTTGCCCTCTGCAGTGATGGGAGATGTAATACCGGCCTCAGAGCACCTCCCTTCACTTACCCTTGGATAACGAGGGTCACACACCCACGGCCGGGGCAGAGAAGAGATTGCAGTAGGGGGAAAGGTTTGATAACAAACGGTACAATGTGTTAGGGTGAGAAAGCTAACATCTCAACATGCTGCGTCTCTCCCACTATCTACGGCTCAAACGCCACCATCTGCTTTGTTGCCACCATCTGCTGTGTGTTCTTATTGTACTTTCTCGCTTTTACATCGGCCTCATACATAGCATTTTTAAGGAATGAAATAAGTAGAGAGAGTGAAGAAGGTTATTGTGTTGTGTTTGGTAAATCACTTTCTAACTCTAGCTGTCTAAGAAAGTTTAGTTTAGCAAGCGAAGGGCGTGGTGGGGGGGGAGTTTGCCAAAGTCACTGAGACAGAAAGTCAGTAGGCAACAAGGGGGCCTTCAACACATTATCCAGCCTGCCCCTGTGCTCAGCTGCATATGCAGCCATGGCTGTCTGCCACGCCACACCCAGGGCAATCAGCCGTCATAACAGCAATCATAAATCCCCTTTTATTCTCAATTAAAACGTTCCTAATAGCATTTTAGCCGCATCGATTTCTCTACAAATGATTATCCAGCTGAGAACATTGGCGAAGGGGCGCCTGGTGGGTTTGATTTGGGCTTTGCGCACATTAGCTGGGAGTACAAACAAATGCAGGATTGAAAAGCAAAATGCCCAGGAGAGATTGATGTTAGCGTACTACTGTACCACCTCCCTCTGAACCAACCTGTGAGCCAACCTGAGCTGGCTCTACCTACTGACAACTCTCTTGTCCATTGACCCCCCCCCCAACACCCACCCACCCTAACGCCCCCACCTCCCTGCATCACCATCTCACTTCTGAGGAGGAACCCCAGTGCCGGAAGGAAGTGGAGATGGGAGGGGAGACGGAGGCCCACTACAGCCCTTGTGCTTGACAGGCTTTAATCCTGAACCCCCTCCGTCCTCCCGAGCCAAGGGAGCTGTTCTGTGACCGCTGGACTGAATCTTAATTAAAGTCTGGCATTGGAAATTCTCAGCGCTTATGCGATTACCCTTGATATGGAGGCAACCACCGCCACCTTATTTATTTAATTCCCCTGACTTCTTTATGGATCAAACTTACAGAAGGCTGTCAAATATTTCAAATGCACACACACGCACGAGCACACATTCACACATTCACACATTCATTCACACACACACTTTTACAAAACTTTTAAAGCCATAGCTTTGACATCTCAAATGCCAAAGGGATTTGAGTGCAATATGAATGTGAAAAGTGTATTTTCCCAAAAGGCAATACATCTCTCTTGGCTAATGAACATACACTATTTATTGGAATTAAATGTATAAACATAATTCACATTTTCCTAGTGATTTTGAACATATAAGCATAGTTTGATTTAATGGTTGATTTCATGGTTGGTTCAGCTATGGGTCCCATAGCCTAATGAACATCAACCAGGGGAATAACTTATAGATTATAGATGGCTTCAAATCATTCGCTCATACAACTGAGAGAGAGAGAGAGCGAGAGAGAGAGACAGAGGGGGGGGGGAGACAGAGAGAGAAAGAGAGAGCGCTACAGAGAGAGAGAGAGAGTGAGCAAGCAAGAGCGAGAGAGAGAGAGAGAGAGAGTTTTCTTCTAGAGGGAATCGCAGACACAAAGACAAATACTAATTATGATAATGATTTAGATTTGCTACTTCATTAGCTACCCTTTCAAGCCGGTTGATGTCAAGCTTCTCTTTGCATCGAGTCTCCGTAGCAACTGTTGAAGAAAAAATTTAGATGAGACAGAGAAGAAGAGAGGGAGAGTGTGTGTGTGTGTGTCTGTGTGTGTGTGCATGTTTGTGTGTGCCTGCGTACGTGCGTGGGTGTGCGCTTATTGCAGCTTCCAATTATGTCTGCAATACAGAACACTTAGCAATCAATCTGCTTCTATTCCCAAGCCTGTGTGTGAGGTGACCATGCATTTTGGAGAATTCTTCTCATAATCATGAACATTGTTCTACACTAAGTACTTCACTAAGATGATATCTCCGATAACAATGGAAATGCCCACATTTGGTTGCATAATCATTTATGAAAAAAAGCCTTCAGACAAGACAAGTTGCTACAGTTACTATTAGCAAACAGCAGGTGGGAGTAGAGTTCAAGGCAACAGATTGAAACCAACGAATCCTCATCAGGTCTGACATATATGAAGGGCTTTATTCACTTTACCACTTTCAATGAAAAATGTAACAAATATCTCAAGGGAGAACTGGTACAAACATTGGTTGTGGTGTCCATATGAGTTAACAATAACAATAACATCATCCAAGTAGGTTTGATTTCTGTTGCTGAGGACTATTTTGTAGAGCAAAGTGTGGTAAACTAGAGACTTGCTTATGAACCCTATTCCCATAGAGATAATGATAAAATGCTTTCCTGGAATGTTTGTCTGGCCCCCATTTACACAGACCTTGATTTACCCGAGTCACCACGTTTACACACTTCAATGCAATACAGGTAAAGTAGGAGGGGAGAGTTGGGGAGTGTTGGGGAGGGGGGAGGTGGGGCACAGGACAGAGTGGAAACCAATGCAAATACACCTCTGCCCCATTTACACAGACCCCTGATCAGCTTATTACCAGGAGTATGACTAGGTCTGCCACAGTAACGGTAAATTATCAGTAAATTACCGGGACATGTCTCATTGTGTAAATGGGGTTTGAGTAAAGTGTTGATGAAAAGCAGGAAGTTCCTGATCTAAGCAGACATAGACCTCTCAGCTCACTTGAAAGTACAGGAGTTGCCTGAGAGCATGTACATGCCTGTGGAGAATATGCAATTCATGGGCTAAAGGAAAATGTGGAGGCGATGAATCACTCCTTGTTTATCAACAACCTAAATCATAGGTTTTCCTTTGCAGACATGAAGAGTATTTGCCGGCTCTGCAAAGACAAAGGGAAATGAAGCACTTTATATTCCAAGAAGTTCCCTGCCAATCATGAACAGACTTCCATTTTCAAAAGGTCTAAAAAAAAAAAAAATATTATCATGTGGGCGCCAATCAGAGAAGACGAGGATTGAGTGAACTTGGCCGTTTGAGTTTATCTCAATGTTTTTTCTGCTGCGGAATAATTGATTTCTCTTTCTATTCTCCGGGAGACGGGGAGAGTCTTCAGACATGGAGAGAAGTGAGAGGCATGAGTCTGTCTGATTAACAAAGCACTTGATCTTAATGCAAACCCTTCACAGAGCTCACTCACAGCGCCTCGGCCTGCAGCAAACTGGCTTTAGTCACCAACTCACAATGCCACTGTTGTCTATACAGTATGCCACAGTGAAGCTAGTCTAACAAAAGAGTAGGCCGACTACACATTTTTCTCATCCCCTAATTGGAGTCTCTGACCTCTAAAATAGCCTCTTCAGCCTCTGATGCCTTTATAATGTTGTGTGTAGAAAGGGTTCGTTGAATACCTAGCTTTTGAACGTGCAGAAAAGTGTTTGAGCCAGCTGTGTTGCCTCTTCATTTCCAATCTGTGGAAGTCAGGATGAAAGCAGTGTGGTACAGGATAGTTCAGTGTTGACTACAATCTCGAAGATGGCCTTGTGGAGAAGCAGAATGGATCAGATACCAGTCCTCCCACTCCAGCACCCTTCATTGCTTCACGGCCATGTGGGCCTATTCAACAGTCTTTTATTATTTTTAGTGACACTATTGTACCTATACTGTATAGTACTTACTTAAACTCAATTGTCAGGGAGCATAACAGAACTGCATCTGATGAGTAACTAAGGCAAGTAAGTGAGGTAGAGGGATGAAAAGGTTGAGTACGGTGTATCATCCGGTCAATATATGAGGACAACTGGTCTTCATTGAGCCATGCATCAACGGTCCAGTATGAAAAAGACCTGAGCCTGCCAGAGTCAAACTACATGAATCCGAGTTGTTGTGCGTTGCAGAGCAATGCCATATTCTCCCTGGCATTATGCTGATCAACGGTTTAAAAAAAAAAAGTCTCTCAAAGTTCCTTCTCCACCACCTATTCAACTCTTCCACAATAGCATGTCGGGGTCAACAGGTAATGGAGACAGAAACACATCGGAGTAAAAAAAAAAAACGAAATGGTCGTCACTCAAAAGAAGAAACACCTACAGTACATGATATCATAGAAATGCAACGCTTTGTCTCGAGGCTGTTCTGGAACATGGGTTTGAATAGGGGACCTGTTCAGGTCAAACTAATATGAACACTGGCTGATTTTTATTGAAAGGCTGATGGACGTGAACAAAAGAAAGTGTACTACCCAAAAGCCAAGGTTGAGGAAAATCAATACTGTATTTCTTCAGTGGCATACACTGCTGCAATCGAATCGTCATCTCACCTCTGTAAGCTAAGCGATAGACATCTTCTCCTCAAAGCCTAGTCTTCTCTAAAGTCACATCACCTACTGACAGCCATGACATATTTCATTTAAAATGGTCTTGCCCTGTTACATAAGTTAAAGGCTTTTCATGGGGGGGGGAGGCAGCTCTGTAATAGGCTAGGCTGTTTGTCATCAACTTAGCAGTGAGGAGCTTGTAGGGAGAGCAAGCTAGTTTACTTGAGGGCATTGAGAGAGCAAGTTTTTTTTCTTTCTCTAATAACGCTCTAACCACTCAGAGGGGCCAGACAGTATAATGAGGAATCAATGGCTGCCGCTTGTTATTCATTCAGAACACAAAACACTGAACTGCAGGCGCAGACACAGTTGGAGGAGAGATGTGGAGCGGCCGAGAATTTGACAAAGACGCAAGTAATACTGGCGTCATTAACATGGAGAGCATGCTGTGTTCAAAGCTGCCAGTATGGATCTGCAGGTAAGTATGCACGGTGTGAATCTGTAATATGAGACAGCACAGTCAACGATGCTCTCCATTTCTAACCAAGACAGAGGAAAGCGAATATCAGTGAAGGCCATCAGAAGACAAATGGAACACACAGGCACCTACAATGACACCTGGCTCGTTTTAAGATTTTTATTTCAGTTTTTGCAGACTTTTCCTCACAACGATGCCAGAGAGAAAGCATTTCTTTTCTTTTCATTGCATTGTAATTATTTGAAAGCAACCGAGAGAGGAGAGCGGCCATTTTGAAGAGCGTGAAAGCAGAGACAGTTCTGACATGCAGCGGAGCTGGCAGGGCATCTAATCAAACCCAGAGCGAAAGGACGATTACTACCCCTCCCCATCCACAGTTTCAATCCTCAACCCCAATACCCCATCATTCAGAGTCCACCAAATTCATCTAATACGAAACATACACAGGCTGCAGCAACAAAAGGTTTCAGATGAGAACAATGTTCAAAACTCACCCAAAGCGGGGGCGGGGGAGCGAGGGGGTGGCAGGGAAATGCTTTTCTAAAATCCTGTCCTCAAGTTCACATGATGTAATCGTATGTCTCTACAGCAATGGTTTCAGTAACAGATTAAATCAATCTCAATATTCAACTGTTTTTGTTTTTTTTATTTGCCAACATGATGATTGTTCAAGGGGGTTTTACTGCATAACTGTTATCCGTTACTACAGTAACCTTGGTCATTAATTCCTTAGTGTGATATGTTATCAGTTGTGGGTAAGTGGAGTGGGGAAGCAATTAGTGGCCTAAATCAAGGCAAAAAGAGAGTGAAAAAATATAAAATAAAATAAAAAATCATAATAAAAAAAGAAAGAAGGAAGAAAGAAAAACCAAAATCAAACAAAACCCCACAAACAGACACAAGCGGTGCTAAGACAGAGGTCGTGGGAAGGGGTATGTCCGTCTTGTCTGTCCAGAGACCACTGCATCCGTCTGCCCGTCTGTCCGTCCGTCCGTCCGTCCGTCTCTCCAACCCTTCCGGTCTCAGTTGAAGAGAGCCTTGATGGCGTCAGTCTCGGCGGATTCGACGGCGGTGAGGCCATCCGGTCCTTTCTGCTCCTTGTCGGCTCCCTGTGGCAAAGAACACACACGGCCGTGAGACGTTACACTCCGACTGGTTAACGTCGCCATAGCTTCAGAGTGACCTACCTCTAGCAGAGATTGTACCGAGGTAAGGGCAACACAGTGTTCCCCCACCCCCATCCCTCTTCTTCTGCCTGCCCCTCCTCCTACCCTCTGTCCAAGGCGGCAGCCTCCCGATTAGAGCTCTGCGTGAGCATGAGCTAACCTGTGTGACCCCTCATCCGCTCTGAGGGAGCGAGAGTTTCTTTTCACACAGCCAGTGAATGTTCTCTCACACTAACCAACTGACACACACACACACGACAGCCTCCACTGGGTTTCAGACTCAAAATAAGATTCCGAGTGAATGAGAATGAGTTGGGGGATGAAGGGAGTGCGAGGGGTTACAAACAAGCCGAGACACAAACAGCAGAGAGAGCGAGGGAGGGATAGGACCAGGCATGAGATGTGCTGCATTACCACGGAGACAGCCACATTAATAGAAAAGAAGGAGCGGGGACAGAGTGGGGAGACATGTCCCTTTGTCTGCCCTGCCAACTCCAGCTTCTTAGCGAGGGGCTTACAGAGCCGAGGCAGAGGGACTTCATTGTTGCGTGGAGAAGCGGGGCGACAGCGGCGGAGCGACCTGACCCAGTTTGAGTGCCAGGATGTGTCTGTGTGTGTGTTCCCGTGTGTGTCTGTCTGTGTGTGTGTGTGTGTGTGTGTGTGTTCCCGTGTGTGTCTGTCTGTGTGTGTGTGCGCGCGCGTGTGTGCCATGCCACAGGAGCAACAGAGCGAGACCCGGGCTACAGGGATTAAACAGGGCCGGGAGGGTACACTCTCTGATAGACATCTCTAATTGGGAAAAGGAAAGAGTTGGTTTTTTTCTCTGTACATGATGTCATGGTTCCCCTTTTCACCAAGTTCGTGCCGTCTCTCCACAGGGAGAGTTCTATGCTCACACTTTTTCCCCCCCCCCATGAAATAACACAATTCTGACCGGCTCACTGGGACGGCATGGGTTTGGGCAGAGATTTCAACATCCATAAACAGATTAGTGTGATATTTCAATTGAGCTGTAATCCCCTGGCAGGGAGCCGAGGTAACACTCATTCTGTCCATCTTCAGCTGCAATACAAAAGTACAGTGTATTGTCGTAGACAGCGGGGGGGAAATCAAACCATACAACACCTCCAGCCGGTGAGTCAGCCAGGCATCGTGAGGCCATTCAGTTCATGGGCCATCCTGCTCTTAGTTCTGGTGGGTTGGGGATGATGTGGAAGAAGAGGAGGAGGAGGAAGAGGCTCTCTAGCTCAGGGGAAGTCATTAGCACAGCTGATTCAAGGCAGAGGGACCGGATGGAGAGGACTCCACAGGCCTCGTTGAGACGGCAGCAGGAAACAGCACCACTTGATCACTCTCACTTCACCTCACCATCAGCCTGGAAGACATACGCTCCTTCCTACCTGCCCACACACCCCCACACACACCCACACAAGTTTTCCCTAACTCTCATCACACACCTGTGCGTCATCAATCCAACACCACCATGCGCTGTACACACAGTACACACTCCCTGGGGGGTATGCCCGCCCCCTGACCCCCGCCTTCCAATCCTGCCTTTCACTTCTTCCATCAACATGTACTGGGTCATCTCCCATGGTCGTCGGCCGGTGTTCTGTACACCAAGCACTTAAAGTAATGAGGCAGCTGCAAACAGGAGTAATGATCTCCCATGAACATTCCAACTGGCCAAACTGTCTCCAGAAGGAGCAGCAGCAGCTTAGCCAGAGCTTGTGAGATGTAGCCTAATGAATAAGGATGACCTCCCTGGATGCCCCTGTCCAATAAGAGACCACAGCGTCCCGGACGATGGACCCAAACAAAGCTGTGGTCGCAGTAATAAGGAGATGGGGGAGTGGGGGAGGAGGGGGGGTGGGTGGGGGTAATGTAAGCCTGCCACTCACCGAGGTGTCCATTAAGTCTTCATTATGCCATTATCGAGTGTGGGAAAGGAGAGAGCCACCATGCATAATCTATAAGCAGAGGGAGTACCCCCCCCCCCCAGGACTGGTTATAAATGTGACACTTACAGGATTCTATTGACCCGCCGGGTCCAGTCAAGCGGCGCGGGATCGTAAGCGGTGTTACATGGCGTTTGAATGAAGGAAGGGATCGATATCTGCATACGGAGACAAAGGTCTGCAACGTTGTGCTCGGAGAGAGGAGTGAGGGGGTGGGTGGGGGGGGGTATGGACGCTTGGGTGGGCAGCTTGACCAGAACATCATCACCGATGCGGAGGAAATAAAAACATGAGCTGGGTAATGGAGCAGGGAAACCATTTTAGGCGAGATGGAATTTACGGCGCACTACATCTCAGTCAAGAGGTTGACCACGGAGAGAAAAAAAAAAAAAAAAAAAGTGACAGTTGTGTGTCTGATGGTATCTGTGAGACATTGCAAATAGCACAAGGAAAAGGAATGCTGTCAGACTGAAGATGAAGGCAGTTGACATATCAATGAACAACAGCAGGCCTGAGTGGATCTGTGTGCGCTTAGTGTACTCATCTATCCAGAAAGAGAGGCAGCTTATAAGTGAAGCTCACCAGTGTCTGTGAAAAAAGAGAGAGAGAGAGAGAGAGAGAGAAAGAGAAACAGAGAGAGAGAGAGAGACCAACCGTTTCTTTTACACTTCTCCCTGCCTTCTCACCACGCATGCCGATGGTGGTGCTCAACGGGCTAAATTTAGAGGGGAGGAAATGGCCTTCCGCGCAATCCTCCTCATTTCCTGTAACGCAGCCCACCCTTAATCCGAATGATAAATCTTTCTCGGCACATTCTTCGTTCTGCGGGGCACATCCAAAACTCTCTCTAGCACGCACACACACACGTCTGACGTACCCTGGCTCAGTCGAGTGGCGGTGCAGACAGGAGAGCACGGGGACAGGGTTAATGCTATCATTCTCAAGATCCAATGACGATGTTATGTATGGCTATCAACGTTGTTAAGGGGTGGGGGTGGGGGGACGAGAAAGAGAGAGAGATGTGTGTGTCTGCTATGTGGGGGCTGGTGAGAGGGAGGACCCCTCTGTGTTGTTTCATTATCAACAGGGCACGTCTCCAGTGACTGCCTCTCTGGACTGTGAAGTCAGCACTCTCCGTCTCCCGGCCCAGGAGTGTCGGGTCAAACACAGGGTTAAACAGCCTTTTCATAATTCAAGGGACCAATCGAAGCACAGCCCACAGGGAGGGTTCGAATGTCAGCTCCCACGATGCAGCTTCCCTTCTAGGCATCAACCGTTTAGTCCGACTCTGTCGGCCGAGAGATTGAATAATAGTTCATCGTTCAATATTCTAGTACAGTGGACTCCTAATACGGTGTTCTCGGAGCACTGGCTCGGGAAGGTGAATATGCATGAGGTGGTGTCAGAGGTCTGGACTGCTGCTTCTCTTCACATGTAATAACTCTTTGGAGAGGGAAGGGTGGGGGGGGCGGTTGCTCACAAAGTTGCTCCTGTTTGGCCGATGATGCTGACCTTTCGGCTTCCGCTGTTTTAATCCCCGGTGCTGCTCAGCGGATGGCTGCGGTGAGCCACATGGGGGGCGGCGTGGGTTGGTTCTGTCTCCTTATAGAACCACGCTAATCCAGGTCAGATGACCACCAGAGGACACACACACACACACGCAGGTCTGCCGCCTGGCCCCCCGCCCGAATGACGGACTAATATTATCTGCTTTACATTTCCTGATGTAGGGTGATGTAGGGTGATGCAGGGCGGTGTTACGCGGTGGTCCCTGTCGTCGGGGTGCAGATGACCCTCTCCCTCGGTGGTGCTCTCTCAATGAGCAGAGGAGGAATACGGCGTGTCGACGAAGGAGCTTTCATTTACCCTGGCTGGGAGAGACAGCTGCTTACTCCCTGGGACTGTTACCACCCCGGCGGGTACAGTACCACACCAGCTCACACACGGACATGCAGACACAGGCACAGGCACACGCGCACACACATTTTATGAACACAGTTTGTAATTCTAATGACATGTTGAAGTGGCCCGGACAGAGATCAAAGGCATAAAAAAAGCACAATTACACAGGGTAATGAAAGAAAGGTCCATATCGTGGTGGTGCTCTGCGTGACATCTCCAGTGAGGGGGGGACATCCATTTCACAGCAGTTTAGCTCCTTCACAGGCCAACTGACTGGGAACTGAGGTAATATGTAATTTATATGTGGCTGCCACACAGGCACCTCGCTGAGCCGACTCAATCTGATAAAACACCCTCTCAGTGCTCAGAACTTCACGATGCAGCACCGTTGCTCCCGATTCTATCGTGCACAGAGTAGCGCCTCTACCGCTAAACCCAGGATATCATGTGTTTATGAGTCTGCTGCTTTAAACAACAGCTGTGCGTCTTAGTCACTAATCACATGTGCCCTTCGAGTCCATACACAGCAGCATTACACGACAACATAGCTGCAGCACACAGTGCTCTCCCCTGTCCAGGATGTTGGTTACATGGCCTTGCTGACGTTTCAGTGTGACGAGAGCCGTCTGTGTGACTGACTGGGGTGGCATGACTTCAGAGTGTTCCAGAGCTGAGGGAGAGGGAGAGGGGGAGGGGGGGTAGGAGGGGAGGGGAGAGGAGGGGAGGGGGGGGTAGGTAGGGAGCTGGGAGAACAGTAAGCTAAACAAATTAAATAAAAAATAAACAACAGCAGTGCTGTGTGATGTCTGGGAACGTTCCAGCAGCCTCCACAGAACACAGGGGAAGGGCAGCCACAGCTAGGCCTCTTTTGTGGCCTTTTGTAACAGGAGTTACCTCATCAGCAGTCATAGTTGCTCACATAGAGTTTCGGACGCTGGTGTTTGTGTGTGTGTGTGTGTGTGTGTGTACGTGCACGTGCACAAAAGAGACATACCTTTTCTAGCAGGAGCTTGACGCAGGAGAGGTGACCTTCGTAAATGGCAGAGAGCAGTGGAGTGATGCCATGTTTGTCTGGGGCCTGTGGTGGGTAAGATGAGAGAGAGAAAGAGTGAGAAGAGAGAGAGAGAGAGAGAGAGAGAGAGAGAGAGACAGCCAGTGATAGAGAGAGAGATAACAGGTTAGCGTGGACAGGCTTCATACATCAGCGGATCAGACTGCTGCGGCCTGCCTCCTACACAAGGGCACATCCCTCATTATCAGAGGAAATAACTCCTAGGAGAGGGGCGCCTTTCTTCCTCCCTCTCCTCTCTTATCACACCAATGAATGACTGTGAGAAAGCCCACTCCGCCACTGTGTTTATCTCCCCAGTTCAGAGCCTTGTTATCTAAAAAAAGAGGACTGAGCAGTCGAGCTTGTTGGGAAAAAAAACACAAAAAAAACATTTGGTTTGGGAGGTGGGGGGACTTTTTGTTGGTACACCGTTCGCTCCCCCCAACACAGCCCAGACTGATGGATGCTGTGTGTTGTGAATGAGAAGAAGAGTGGTGATTGAGACAGATAATGGACAGGCTCGGGAAGGACAGTCGGCACCGCGGTCTTTGTTGTGAGTTTTGGCTAACTAGATTTTGTTTCCCCAAACTCGCAAGGGTGCACGACACGGTTCCTTCATCACTTAAATTGACATGTGTCTGGGTCTGTGTCTAGGGCCCTACATAGGCCAACCAGACTCATCAACATGCTCAGACTCGTCTGCTGGCCCAAAGAGATTGAGGGCCACAGTTCAGGTGCGAACTGGTTCAGGCCTTCCTAATATGACTCATTTAGCGAGAATAGCAGTGATTGAAAGTGGCCGAACGGCTGACCTGCGCAAATTAGGCCTGCTGTCAAATACAATACGCTCCTCATCCCCAGCTGCGTGACTGTGGAATCTAGTGTAGCGCTTCACCCATCAGAGAAGGCAGATCGATGTCTCCCGCCTCTGCTGTCTCTTTAGAGCCTGGTGCGCCTCAGGGGGACCATCTGACAGAATATGTGGTCTGGCCAGTTAGACTGAGCTCACACTGAGGGGGGAGAGAGAGGGGGGTGGGGTGGGGAAGGGATGACTGCTGCAGCCCTCATGTTAGAGGAATCCCACTGGTCTAAACATGGATCTGTACCACATTCCAGGCGCTCCACGTCTGAACAAAACTATCTGACTCTAGTCGTGAAATCCTGTCAGACTTCACTACTATGTCGGTGTGTGTCGTGTGACCACATTGAGTAAATTCGCAAATATGGTTGTCTTGTTTACCCCGTCACTAGCCGCCTACACCGTCCAATAACAGGCAAATAAATGCAAGCATAATACCCCCCCCTTTTCCTCGTGGTTGTGGCTCTTACGTTGATATCTGCTCCCTGGGAGAGGAGGAACTCCAACATCTCAGTATGGCCACAGTCAGCAGCGTAGTGCAGGGCCATCCTGCCCCCCATCAGGGTCTGGTTCACATCCTTTACCTACAGAAGACAGACAGACATACACACACAGGGTTAAGATACCATCAAGTACACAACTTCCCTGTTATTGCTAAACAGGAACATACAGTTGACACAATCACAGACTGTAGTTCCATCCCTGTATAGAAGACACCCTCTACCTTTCAGTTTACACACAGACAGTCACACACACACACACACACACGCCCTCTGCAAACCGTAATCACACCACTGTGGTATTGTTAGGCCTAACACTGTCAGCCCTGGGCCAGAGAGGAAAGACAGACGCATGCTCAAATAGCCCCTCCCCACACACACACAACTATGTGGTACCAGTGAGTTGCTCCTACGGCGACATCACTCATTAGAGACCTGTCACTCAGAGTGGGCTGCAGTGCTGTCAGTGCCTTGTCATAGCGCCTTTTTCCATAAGCAACATACCACGCTACAGGACAGGGGAGAGGGGAGGGAGACGGAATGTATGTATTCATATGTTTGACATTGTACCATACCAAGCCTGGCATTGGGGAACACGGAGCAGTATCTACCCCGGAGTCCAGGTGAATGCGCCATATCTGATTACACTGGGCCACACTGTGAAACACCTGATCTGAGGGGCTGACAGCGATAGCACGGCTAGGCTATCCTTCACCTCTGTGTTAGTCACCAGCAGAAGCCTAGATCTGATAAAGCCAACAAGCCTATCAGGGGAGGGGATGAGTCGGGTGCCAGAAGTGATCTGCGCCCAGCCTGATAATCAATTCGGCTTAGAAAGGGCTACAGAGGGGCTTTGGGTAATGCTACCACCGCTACGCCCTGACGCTGTGAGAAGCTTAACGGAGCTGCATCCTCACAAACTCACACAAATGGAATGGATGCCTTTGCCCTAAATCCATGTGACTCTGCAGCTGGCAAATGTGTGCATGAGATGTAGTTACGGCTAACCACCCTTTCTACATGCCTGCGATGAGTCAACGTTGCAACCAAGATTATTATTATTTTTATTTTTTTGAGAGAAGCCAAGGCGCAACAACAGTTGCAGACAATTGTTGACCTTCCTGCAGTTCGTATGAAGATATAGTTACATGTAGCCTAACGGTGTAGTTTCTCCGAGAAATATAACCAAATGTATGATGAGTCACATTGACCACCAGTCCATGTTCAGCACAATCACCTGCTGAGCCACACGGTCCGCCTCTGGGAGGCTCACCTTTATCACTATCCCCCTGAAGGTCACAAACACCACGCTGGGATTCCATTTCTTCATTTTACACCCAATCCAACTAAATCCATTCGGGATGATGGACGTCTCATCCCCCTTCTAATAGTTCTCAAATGTTACCTCCAGGTCTGGTGCTACAGGCCCCAATGGCTAATATAGGACAAATGAAATGAAGTTCATTACAGTTGAAGAATGAAAGGGCAACTGCAGAGGATTACAGTTAATATCCACGTGGATGAAATGAAATGACTTTGTGTGGCATTTGAGGCATCAAAATGAGCAAATACGTTGGCTATTACAAAGGGAAAATCCATCTCTGAAATTGAATGGCCAGACCTGAAACTAACCTACAGTTTAATCCAAATGTAATTGTAATCAGGGCTACCTCAAGATCAAGGAGTGGGGTCAGCAGCAGCACCACCATTCATTAGCTTTGCTCGAGTGCCAAAATCAGCAAAAAAGGCATTGTCGTACCGGCATACAGCACAAGTTTCAGCTGAAATGAAAACATCAATATCTTTTAGGCTGCACATTGGCTTAAATTAACTGGCCAAGAAAAAAAAGGGAACTGATTTGCTTTAACCTGACCACCTGACCTGACCTGACCAAGACAAACAAACAGTTGAACAAAAAAAAAAAGTATTGGTCCTGCTCAGTTTAGAGGGTTCAAACTTAAAGCAGCAATCCGCAATTGTGATTTGACTGGCCCACCAACTCTGGGTAAACAATGTGGAAAACATGCTCTTCGGTAGAAGAGACACTTGAGAAGTTTTGTACAATGATAGGAGGCAGAGTTCCCCCCAGGACATTGCATAATCAAAACCCGACTTGTGTTTATTCGTGTCAAAATGTGCAAAGAAATGTCACTAATACGCTGAGTTCACAGAGGAACATCATAACACTTTCACTTGAATTTCTTAACAACGTTGTCATTGGCGATCAAAGACAGTTACTCTATCATTACTAAATATAGTTTAATTTGCTTTGAAATATTTACATAGTGGCGCTGCCAAGTTCACAGCAGTTCTTACATTGGTTGGGGAGAACCGTGGGAGGGTTTTGGATTTTAACAGCACAGCTGATGATCTGCAACTCTTGAGGTTGACACACATCTCGGGGAGATGCAGGCGGATAGAAACATGCATACCTCACAGGTAACAACACGCTACCATTTTTCAAAAAGGTTACCATAAAATCTCAACATTCTGAGGGCTGCTGTGAAACGTAGCACTCTCCCTAGTTGCATACTAAAACAGTGTTTCCCATGATATGAACAATGGTAGGCCAGCCAAGTCACAACCACAGAAATGACAGAAGACATGCTGCTTTGACACAGGAACTCACTCACCACTATAGTATGGTTATACCCCACAGGTTTATTTTAAGGTGCCCTACCTCTACCAGACTGGCTCATCCTCAAAATAACTGCTGTGTTTCAGTAGCCTATTATTCAGTTACTGTGCAAAGGAGCAAATGCTCAGCCAGAGCTGTAGCTAACTATTCACTATGGTGAAGTGGTGATCTGAATCTCTTATTACAGCCTAGAGGTCTAAATGAATGGCATCATTACTGAAGCTTTCCAAGCCTGAGATTGAATCAAGTTTGAGGTATTTCATTTTATACTTAGCATTGGACCAAATGATGTCCATTGAGGCTGAAATTGTAATAGTAATTCACTAAGTGACTCTATTCTACTGCTCTAAACATCGCTAGGTGTGGCCTGAAAGTGGTGAACCTGTGAACCATGTGGTTGGCTGTATGATAAGACCACCATTTCCCTGAACCGCGATCATTCAATAGGCGTGTACAATTTATTTTTCTTTTAACATTAGCTGCATGCACTGTGTCATTTGCACAGCCTTCCAACACAATGCTGGAGACCCCCGCCCACCCCGGCCCCAATCACAACATAGAAAGGGCCTGTGTGGATTAGCTCCTAGTAGCAAGTAACTACATTAATCCAACCATGTTGTCCAACTAACGTTATGTCTTTTGTCTTGTAACACTCAGGAACGAGCTAAACAGTGGGTGTAGGTGTATAGAGATAGTTGCCTAGCTAGCTTGCTACCTTCAACAAATGATGGACTTCGCCAGCACCCTCATCAATGACAGCTAGCTAGCTCCCTGGCTAGACTGTGCTAGCTAGCGATGATGCCTCAGACAGAATGCAACAAGCTGTGTTGCACAATTCAACAACCTTCTTAGTTATCTAGCTAGGTAACTGGCCATCTGTGTACTGCAAATGTGTTGAAAAATCGTATTAAAAGCATGATCGCATTGCAGAGTTTGAGAATGTATTGAGGATGACGTTATTGTTAGCTAACTAGCTAGAATGATACTGTAGTAGGCTAGCTAGCGTTGTCGTGAGCGAGCTGGCTAGCTAGCAAGATGCTAACAGAATGTTCGAGTCTCCATCGCCATGTTAGCAACCCCGTAAGCTAACGTGAGCTACAGTCAACATCTTTCAAAACCTCTGAAAATATCTTACCTTCACCAGTAGAATCTTAACCTCGTCCAGGTCTCCATTTTTCAAGGCCCACACCAATTCTGTATCCGCCATTTTCCTGTGTTGAACAATTCACTGCGATGTACAATGCAGCTGTCAAGCTATGCTAAAGTTAGCTGACTGTCTGTGGGACTGGTCGATGCCAAACTTATCTCGCTCAAGCCAAGGGCTCGCAAAGCTTGTCTGATCTGTCGAGGAGAAAAAAGAAAGATATTTGTACAATTTTTCAAGAATGGGATTATCTATGGAGATGAACACCCGGTACTTGTAGAGTGCACACAGGGGACGTTTAAATACTTAAAAAGAAAGTTTGAAAGAGAAGAGAGTAGTGTTGGGATGGAGGGATCCGCCTTTCTCTCGTGAAGCATTTCCGATGCCGCATACCCGGAAGTGAACGTCTCATTGACCCTAAGCGCAGATCTTAGATCGGCTGTCATATAGTTCCATATAGTAAATCCGATTACTAAATCTTCTGAATATAAAACAAAAACTGACCTCAGATCAACAATAATCGCTGGAGAGCGTTCTGTCAATTGTAAAAATATTCATTATTTACTGAAGAATAAATACGTCACTATGTCTCTTAAAATATAGTTTTATGTCAGAATGTTTGTAATAATTATGTCTGAAAGTTAAGAAAAAAGAAAAGATGAGTTCAGTAGCTGCACATGAAATTACAGTAACTATCCGATATTTTGAGGTAACAACAAAGGCTACAATAACAGTGTATAGTGTGTGCGTGTGTGCGTGCGTGCTTGCCATAGGCTGGGCTACTATCGGCCTACACACTACCTAATATGTCGGTAGCTATAGCATCATTGGTGCTATGAGGTATTTCCTCAAATGTAACTTCCTTCCAAACTTAATGTTCTTCTAAGTAGTCATGAAATAAAAAGGAAGACAGGTGTTCAGGTGTGACCCAGAAAATTAAGGTAATTTCTTTGTGAATGGCTCCTCGTCACTCAGTCAGCCCTGGGGAGTGTGACTCGGTGGAAGAGAAAGAAGACAGCATCTCCTTAATGAATACCAGGTCTACTTAACCCACAGGAATTCGTGGATGGAGGTGATAAACAGTAGTTGATGGTAGATTACATATTATATTGGGACAGTGTTAATATCAGTGTGGAGCCAAGGGCAGGGCAACAAGTTCAAGGCCATTGAATGGTCTCAAAGCCTCCCTAGCAGATAACCCTCCCACATCTTATCCGCCCTCTGCCCTCCTTTATCCTGTGCTGTGAAAACATCTATATATGTCCTCTCTACAGTTCCCCCCTGTGAAATATGGGCGATGACAAAGCTGGCTGTAGCACTATTATTACAAGAAATAAGCACTGCCGAGTAAAAACCAATCCGACCAAAGGACGAAAAGGACTATAAAAGTCGTAATTTGGAGAAAATTCAATACTGCCCTACGAATAAAAATGAAGGTAATGAGATTCCTTCTCCATCCTCCCTCTATCTCCAGCCCCCTGCCTGCAGCCTGGACGATTCCCCCCTCCTCTAAGCCTGAAGGAAATACAGTACCCAAGCTGCACAGCTAAGAGGAGGCTCTGGGTGCCCATTAAAGCTGTTTTATGTGATTGTAATAAACTGTCTCAAGAGTACAGGTTGGAGGTATTTGCCACATGGGGATGAGGACACAGGCCATCATTACTACCCACATTGGCCCTGCCTGGCATGCTAGCTAATGTATTATACATGTCAAAAAGAAGTCCCTATTGGGTGATCAAAAGTGGCTTATATGAGCAGAAGCCTGATATACAGTATATTGATGGCTGGTTAAAACAAATAAATGTTCCTGAGCACTGCTATGTTTGTTTTAAGGATCATTTCAGTGTGGTACATCAATGATTATTACCAACAAGGCTGGCTGCTGATTGTATTGTGCCAACATATCACTTTACACCATACAATGTGTTTGTACTGTATTCTTGAAAATGTTTGAGTTGCAGTTTTTAATAAACATTTGATGGGGAAAAGATTATCCACCACACCGTTGGGGTGGTAGGTTTTATAAGGGTGAGTTGAGGAAAGTAGGATGCACAGTTTTTGTCTTATGTCTATGAATGCTGAGTTGACGTTGATGAATGGACTGCGCCCTTACAACAATGTAAAACAAGCTACTTTGGGAAAACAATGCAGAGGCAGCAAAAGTATAAACCAATTTTCAAGCCAGAAAGGCTGAAAATTCTTAGCGTTTTTATCCCCCTATGCAACTATGAATAATATTCTCTTGTCAGCTGTCATCAGAATATCTGAATTCTTGCCTCAATTCTTCGTGGGATTGATTCCACAAGATGTTGGAAACAATCGTTTGAGATTCTGGTCCATGATGACATGATTGCATCCCACAATTCCTGCAGATTTTTCAGGTGCACTTTCAAGCTGTGAATCTCCTGTTCTGCCACATTCCAAAGGTGTTCGATTAGATTCAGATCCGGTGACTGGGAAGGCCACTGAAGAATACTGAAAGCATTGTCATGTTCACGAAACCAGTTTGAGACAACTTTTGCGTTGTGACATGGTGCATTATCATGCTGGAAGTAGCCATTAGAAGATGGGTACATTGTGGCCATGAAGGGATGTACATGGCCAGCAACAATACTCAAATAGGCTGTGGCATTCAAGTGATGATTGATTGGTATTAACGGCCCTAAAGTGTGCCAAAACATTCCCCACACCATTACACCACCTCCACCATGAGAAGGTGTACAGGTGTTCCTAATAAAGTGGTGAGTGTATATAATAATAATAGCATTTTCTGAGACTCTTTTTTGAGAATTTTTCCCACAACTAAGCAACTTTACCTCTCCCTGGCAAGACCATCCATTCTCATTGCTGGGACATAATTGAACATGAAGGTGTATAGTATTAACGTGAGTCACATGGCTTGTTGAAGTGCTCGGATGAAGGAGGGATGCTTCCAGTGCGCATCCAGGGGTAACATTGGATAATTGGGTCAATTTATCAGTTAGCATAAGATCTCACCTGCCAACACTGTGAGATCAAACTCTTGTTCACCCGTCAAGCCCTTCTTTTTCTCCCTCCATTTCCTTTTATTCCTTTCCTGCTGCTTTTCCTCTTTCTCTCCTCTCTATCTCTGCAACTCAAACTCTCACTTCCCACTTTCTGGAAGAACCTCTCTTCCATTCCATATGGCTGTCAGATTTCCAGTGTACTGACAGATAATCCACATTGACCGAGTAATCCATCTTTCTTAATCCTGTGTAGGCTTGTCATTGTCAATGCTAACTGGGTCATGATTAGTGAGGCCAACTGTGACTCTTCCATACAGCAGACAGAGGTGCAGTAAACTCTATCCCAACTCTACAATATCAGCAAGACTACTACTACTACTACTCATAATAATAATAATAATAATAATAACAATATATTTAATTTGTAAAGCTGTTTTCAAATACTGTATGTGGTTTCCCATTTAGATGGTAACATTTTACAGTACAAAGTGTCAGTATAGGGAATTGATTGAATGAAAATATGCATTGCTAGAAACAGTCAAAGGTTATGATGAACCAAGTTTTTAGAATTCCTATTTACTGAGCTACTGTGCTTCTCTATCAGTGTTCTCTTCCTCCTCTTTCAACTGCCAGGGGAGGCTGGTGGAGGTAGATGGGCTCATTGTAATGCATGGAATGGAATGAGGAATGGTGTCAAACAATTTCTACCTCCACCAGCCTCCCCTGGTCTCAAGATACAGTATATGTGTGCACACAAAGTTGCAGAAAATAGTTTATGTGACTAAAAGATAATTGGCTCATCATCATTGATTTTGACTGCCAAACTCTCAAACATAGCAAACCAGTTATACACCAACATATTGCATATGAACCAAGTTCCGTTGAGTAGGGAAATCAATTATGATAGAGAGGAGTAGCATCTGGTCCTTTGGCTTTACAATTTGGGAAGTTTTGATAAGAAAGCACAATAGAGTTTTGATCTCTTTTTTCAGAGAGACGCTTTCCTAGAATATGAATAAAAATGCAGGTGGGAAAATTAATAAAGATGAGGAACAGAAAGAGACAGTGTGTAAGAGAGAGTGTATTTGTAGAAGGGGAAGTTTGAGTCTAATATTCTTTCTCTTCCCCTCAGTACAAACAAAGCTTTGTTGCTGTCCACAGGGGTGCAGGTTCACAACAACAATGCATATACTGTATATGAAGGAATTATTCATCACTATGTTATCTGTTATTATTTAAACATCAAGAGACAGTTTAGACATAAACAGTAAAACAGACTCCTTGTAAACGTCAGCTGAATTATTGATCTAAAATATTTCTAAATCACTGTGAGCCTTTTCCCCAAACACCTGAGGAATAAACTTAATGGAGTATCACTTTAATGTACTGTGCAGTCTCGTTAATTTTATGAAATGAACAAAAGGATAATAAAGGCTGCACTTAGAAAATAGTTTGGCAAGAAAAGCACAGATAAGTTCTACATACATTCTTTATTCAAAGGAAACTGACATCTTTATACAGAAACAATGTCATTGTGAAATCACTAACCAAGCAGAGGTGTTTGGTCAGTGTGACAGGCATGTGATCTGTGGTGACTATAGCAGACAGACTGTACTTCTCTCATAAAGGTAGTGGATATATTGGGGTATGTGGGTGGACAGCTGCTCCCTTTGACTTCAGCTTCTGCCTCCCTCTAGGGGTCAGGCCATGGATACTGCCACTGCAAATAGGAAGGTGGGCGGGGGGACAGGACCTTGTCTTAAAGCTGAGACCCTCATTATAAGTGTGAAGCTTTGAGTCAGACACAAGAAGGAGAGAGGTGCACAGAAACAGCTGCTCACAGAGATTCAGATAGATGGATTTCATCACAAATTCACACACCAGTGTCATTTGTGCATATGAGGCATCAAACCACCGAGTGTACTGCCTCCTGTAGATTCGTCAACATATTGCATTATTATGATTGTAGGCATAGCAATGACATCAACAACACTGCTCCTATAATGTTTGCATCTACAACGGCACGTACATCTCGTTGAAACAATCCTCACTGTCCAGAGCTCACCTCTATCACCTCCCATCATCTGCCTTCACCCCCATCATGCAGTGCTCAGTCCCATCATCTATCACTCAGAGGCCTTGTCCACCATTGGCTGCCCCTGACTACAGGCTTGTGCTGCATGTTGTAGATGTGACCACTGATAGGATGTGACAACTTTATTAGGCACGAATCAGCCGGCCTGCTTCCATTCTTCAGCGGACGTGTGAGCGATGTGCACCACAAGCTCCGATTTTCACAGGAGCCCCCTCGTCCCCCCCTCTCTGTCTCTCTCTGTCTCTGTCTCGGTCTCTCTCTCTCTCTCTCTCTCTCTCTCTCTCTCTGTCTCTGTCTCTCTCTCTCTCTGTCTCTGTCTCTCTCTCTCTCTCTCTCTCTCTCTCTCTCTCTCTCTCTGTCTCTCTCTCTCTCGGTCTCTCTCTCTCTCTGTCTCTGTCTCTCTCTCTCTCTCTCTCTCTCTCTGTCTCTGTCTCTCTCTCTCTCTCTCTCTCTCTCTCTCTCTCTCTCTCTCTCTCTCTCTCTCTCTCTCTCTCTCTCTCGCATGCCTTATCTCCTTTATATCCTTCATGCTTTCTCCTTCTAGCATATCTTAACCATTATCTGACCCCTTCATCTACTTTCCACAGTATTCCCTAAGGACATCCAATCTCGTGGCTTCTGCCATTTGGGAATAAATTCAACCCCATCACAGAGATCAGCCAATCACCCACATAATTGTTCTCTTAGCATCCAATAGCTTCTTCATCCCTTCCTGCGGAGATGATAAACGTCAGAAATAGGTTCAATAGATGTCATAGTTAATCTACCATACAGGAACCTCTGTAACTACCAAAGGAACCAACTGCAACTACTCGAGTGAGGTTGATAGCACATTCCATGTCTCTTTCATGGATCAAGTGAAATCATACAAACTGCACTACAGAGGCCCAATGT
Source organism: Argentina silus (assembly GCF_951799395.1). NCBI lineage: Eukaryota > Metazoa > Chordata > Actinopteri > Argentiniformes > Argentinidae > Argentina > Argentina silus. The sequence continues at coordinate 7,684,254 of NC_139674.1, forward strand.
GGCCTACCATATGAATTGAAAAGGAATAATGAATTTACATAAGGCATATTTCCATTTACGGCACGAGTAGAGTTAGATGATTTGTTCTAACACAGGCCATATCCCTCTGTCAATACGTCATACCGTGAGTTGAACAGAGGGAGGTCTGAGGAGATTAGCAGTGCCTTTTCCAAAAGCTTCTCACTCCAGTGCAAATGGAAACCATCCAATTTCTGTCTCAAAGTTTAGGCAAATAGAGGGAGTTAAGAAACAGAAAGAGAGGACAAATGGGATTAGGCAAGTCAACATTTCTACACACTCCGGCACCCTTCTCTCTGAATATGTTTAGAGTTCATCCCCCCAGATACACAATGACAATGTTACCCCAGGACAAACGAAATAACGTATATATTGTAATTCTTTCCACCCACACGTTCAAGTTTGCATGATTATTCTCCATTGGGCTTGTTTCTGAGTAGAAATGCTACATAACGTATATACTGTAATTCTTTCCACCCACACGTTAAAGTTTGCATGATTGTTCTCCATTGGGCTTGTTTCTGAGTAAAAATGCTACATTACTGTTATCTACCAGTAATAATGACACATGCCTGAGGCCTGAAGACAGATTTGACCTTATGGAGTCTCAGGCTAAACAATAGCTCAGACAGCAACACTACTCTCCTTGGGTATTAATATTGCAAGAAATCATATCAGATGAATGCTGAAGTCTGCTCTGCTTCTCATTGCAAGAGCACATTCACACTCCTGTTAATTGTCCCCCATGATGGGGGACTGTGGACCGTCTGTTCATATGGTCGTATGTCACGCTCGTCTCACCACTGGGACACTTTTGACGAAACTTGGGTGAACGATTAGCCAAGGGGGAGTACTATAGTAAACAACTGAAATTTCGAAGATTTCACTGACTGGCCGTGGGGGACAACAGGTTTACTTGTTATTTTTGAGTTGAGAACCCAAAGGGCTTCACTGGACTGAACAGAGCACAGAATTCCCCGCACAGCCTGCCTCATCAATGCCCCTCATCTGCCAGTGGTGCTGAACTTTGCTTCTCAGGGCTCAGAAACCTGAAAGGAGAGGGCTCCACAATAAAGATCACTTCTGACGCTGATACATTCAAGGGCAAGTAGACTGAAAGCTGCCTGTTCAACATTAAAGCATTAATGTATGTATTGCTTGTTTATTGATATTACAATGGAGGCTTCACTGTGCTGCCACGCGTTATAGCAATACACAGTATGATTGATTACATTCTGTACATGTTCATGGTAACCCTTGGTTTTCATCATTTGGCTCAATCTGGTTTTTTTCCAAGGTGAACATTTCTCTCTGCTGACTCAATCAATCAATCATTCAATCCATTGTGCAAGACGCCATGAGTGCTGAGAGCACATAAAAGATAAGAACAACAAATATCAGGCATTTCTTTTGAAAGATAAACCTAATGGAATAAAGCTCCATTCTCAAAGTATATAATTTAAATTGAGATAATGTCCTTAACTATGTGTGCCTGGCTGTGTGTGTGTGTGTGTGTGTGTGTGTGTGTGTGTGTGAGTGCGTACCAGTAGAGGCTGGTGGAGGCAGGTGGACTGGCTCATTGTAATTCATGGAATGGAATGGGGAACACACTTGTGTGTTTGATGTCATTCCTCATTCCATTCCATGCTTTACAATGAGCCCGTCCTCTGATTTCTACCTCCACCAGCCTCCCCTGGTGCATACGCATACGCATGTGTGTATGTATATGTGTGTGTGCACGTGTGTACAGTATGTATGTGTGTGTGTGTGTGTGTGTGTGTGTGTGTGTGTGTGTGTGTGTGTGTGTGTGTAACGACCCAGGCAGGCGGCAGTATTCAGGCTGATACTGATGAGTTCTCCTCAGGTTAATCACCCTACAGCTGGGAGCCGCATGGCAGACGGAGGTAGAGCCCCATGTATAGGCCGCACGCTAAATTAAATTAATGGAAGATGGGCTCATTAGCACTCGCTCTGTTGCTCAGGGAAGCTGGGGGGAATGTCTCGGCCCATGGGCTGCCGGCTATATAGGCTGCAGGCTGTATGATATATGCTGCAGGCTGTAGGGTGTAGATTGAGAGGCGTAGGGTGTTTGGGTTGTAGAAAGCAGATGCCCAGGCCCCTAAAAGGCTTCACTGCAAAGCCGGAAGAGAGACTGCTTTTGGATAATGTTGGTATGTAAGGTTTACACATATGGTAGATTTGAATCTCCTTATGCATGTGCTGTGAATGTACAGTAGAAAAAGAACGGTGTCTATCTGTAGCAGTATAGTTTCCACCTCGACAGTAACTGTGAGTTGTATCATGAAGCAAAGATTGTTATGTAGCCAATACTCGTGTGTGAGTGAGTCTGAGTATCCAGAAGTGCCTGACTGACAAGGTATTCAGCTGCCTTCCTAGCAAACACTAATGACTTAGAGAGAACATGCTCAATTCATCACCTGGGTCTCATAAGGCGCTTGTCCAAAACCCATTGCAACCCCCTCCACCCGCCACCCCCACACACACACCTACCCCAACACCCCTTTCTCCACTAATCTTCAGTCCCACTGCCTCAATCTCCTGTTCAAGCAATCTGCAGAACAGAAACACAAACAAGAGAGAGAAGATTACAAGCCCTTTTGGAGTATTCTTTGTAAGTAGTGTGGCAGACAGCAGGGAGCAGTGAGGGGAGTGGTAATTGAAAGGAGGTATCTTGCAGCCTGCTGGCTCCCCCCCAGAGCCTTATATGGACTTCCTGCCCCAACAAGGCAAACCTGTAGATCATTAAGCCACCAGGACTTGGGGGATAAAAGAGGGAGCGGGCCTCCCAAAGGAGAGCAAAATGATCTGCGTCATTACCTGTAGTGAGTTGGGCTGCCTCAGAGAGAAGTGTGAGAAAATATCTGTGTGTTTGCACTGTGTAACAAACTGTTTTGACCTGCTTTTGGACTACCCGTGGATAACGGACAAAGGACTTTGAGTAAGGATTGTGGACTTTGAATAGATAGCTGAATTCCCCCCCCCCCCCCCCCCGGGATGTAAATAACCCCTAATAAACTTCCCAATTGCATTTGAATTGTACTTTGTGTGTTTGTTATCAAACTAGGTGGCATGGAAACCCCACACCCTTGAGCCGGCTACAGTAGCTGCTGTATGATTTGTATGTCCTTTTGTGGTAGTTATAGACCTTCCATTTTTATCATTGACATATAAGGGGCATTTGACCATATTAACAGCTATATTAAGACGATGTTTAGGTCTACGGGCATGTGTGTATGTGCATGTACAGGAGTGTGTGGTGTGTGCGGGAGTGTGTGTGTTTGTGTGCGCATGTGCCGGTGTGTCTGTATATATGCCTGTGTGTTTGTTCCAGGCTTAATGGTGTGGTTGATTTGCATAATTGTGATTACTTGTGTGGGATGGAGCCGGGCTTCTGCCCCAGGTGAGTATCTGATGAGGTTGGTATTCCTCCCTCCCGTCCCCCGCACTCCGCTGTGAATGACTCAAATTGCCCACCGTAAACAGGCAGAGAATTCAGGAGGACTACATCTTTAGAGCACCGCTTTTCTTAATGATGTATTTTGCTGAATGTTACCTTGCCATTAAGAGGAGGGGGGAAAAATCAGGGCTGTTTTAATTGATGCTGACCAAACACTTTTGTTTACTTACTTTGATGCATTAAGTAAGTGTCTTGGTCCTTACGTTTCTCTGGAGCAGTTGGTCATCTGAGAACCCCCATTATGCATCCTCTAGGGGCTATGCCAACCCTGATTATTACTTTCAGACATAGTAGGTAAGGAGAAATGAAATGATTGCTGAAATATTTTCCTGGTGTGCCATGCAATGTTTTAAAAAATAAAATAAAATGAATTCCGAGAAATGACGCTTCAGCATAGGTTCAACCAGGAAGACTTATCTGAGGGTCACCTTGTCAACCACACGTCAACTGGGCTCAAAATGTGAGAGTAATTAAATGACTTTTACCTGCCTGTCATGCTCCTGCTGTCTTTCAGAAACTGTCACGCCTTCGACCCACCGGGGTGGGGGGGGGGGGCTGCCCTTCAGAGGGGCACACCTGCCATCCCAGAGACGACCTTGGGATAACGTTCTCTGGATGACAGGGCCATCAGCAAAACTATCAAAATTCTAAGCTGTTCAAATTCAGAAAAAGTCTGGTTCAATTGCTTTTGAATTTGTTTTGCCATTTCTTTAAAATACAACAGGTTCTGTAACTTTTCACATTAAGTAAACCCAAGTTCTCTCATTTAAACTCTGAGGTGTTTGTTGATGAGCCAAGCGATCCTTATGCTTGTTTCATTTGCTCCTTTCTCCCCTTGATTAAGTACAAATGAAAGAGAATGATTCACATAGTTTTCACTTGAAATACGTTGATTAGAAAAATCACTTGCTGTGCAAGGAGATTACCACGAAGCATACGTTAGCTGCCAAAACAGCAATGCTTCAAGAATCAGAAGCCTTTAATTTATTCAGGCACTCCTTTATGGGGAAAACTGTTCAGCAGATTCATCAGAGCTCAAAGTGAAAGCTGGATGAAGTCAGGCTTTACCTCCGGAATGCAAAATAGGAATTTTGACAAATTCTTCATCAATCAGTGGTTAGAGCCCTAGATTACCCAGATAAATAGTCACATCTTTTCAATATGTCCCCACCCACTATGAAAATGAAACCCAGTCCCTTGGCAGCTGGATACGCAATGACGAACATTTGCTATTTTGAGTTTGGCATAATACCCAGAGAATGAGAGAGAGAGATGGGGACTGAACAAGAGAACAGTATGAGGAAATACAAGTTAGATAATGGGTGCTACAGATGGGATTCTAATACACTTCTGTCACTCTCACTCTCACCATGTCAAACATTCAAAAAGAAGTGACACATGAGCATGCAATAAGGGGGAGGGGGGTCGGGTGGGCTGGGAGCGGGAGCGGGGGCGGGGGCGGGGGGGGCGTATGCATCCCCTTGACTTATTCTCAGGCCCAATAAATGCTCACATCATGATGAGAGAGGGCCCCTGGTCTCTGTTTTGACGTGTGCTTTTTCCGCTCAGGAGACATCGTAGGGGGAGTTGTAGCTGCCTGGTCTGTGAAGCTCACTGGATCCATGGCACCTCCACCAGGAGTCTGTCATCATTGGTGTTGCTTGCCAACTAAATTTAGCCAAGAGAAAACCAGCATCTCTCCAGCCCTGCATATGCTCCACTCTGCAGGGACATAGCACTCCTCTCTCTGGCAATCAATATTGGATGCACAGACGGGGCTAGCCAAGCAAATGGCCCTAGGCTGGACCCAGTCCCTTCCCACCCATTTTCTATATATAAAACTACCCTGGCATATAATGAAAAACATTACCTGCCACAAATGCACATAACTTTACCAGGAACAGACAGAGGAGTTATGGGGAGCAGGGCGAAGAATGATCCAATTACACAAATAGTATTTTTACTCTCAAGAACATTTATCACTGTGGTCCGGACAGATAAATCATAACAGCACTTTGGTGGAAGATAAAAAAAAATCCTCGAAATTACTTGATAATGTGAGATAAAAAGCCCATCATAATATAAGTGAATCTGGCTGTGGCATCTGTGGATGATTCAGTGTGTGTGTGTGTGTGTGTGTGTGTGTGTGTGTGTGTGTGTGTGTGTCTGTGTGTGTGTGTGTGTGTGTGTGTGTGTGTGTGTGTGTGTGTGTGTGAATGCCTGTGTGTGTATGAATGGGGTGTGTTTGTGTGTGTGTGTGTGTGTGTGTGTGTGTGTGTGTGTGTACGTGTGTGTGTTTATGTGTGTGTCCCATGAGAAATGTGTGAGATAGAAACTGCCCAGATCCCCCCCCCCGCCCCCCCTCGAGGGAGGGGGCAGGAAAGGGCCTCAGCTCTCTGGTGAATACCTGTCATTCTTTTGACAGGTATTCACAAGCTGCTGCCTTCCAGTACCTACTCACAGCCAAACAGACAGGCCAACCTATCAACACATGATCCACCAGTAGTGTTATAGCTCCTCCTTATCGCCTCTACAGTGTCTCCAACATCTGCAAACCTCAGCGGTAACATGGTCTCAGTGGGCTGCCGTGCTGCACCATCCCATGACAAATCAAAGCACAGTCTTCAACCCTTGAGAGGGAAGCAAGCCACATTGCTTCAGTTCTGTTTCAGTACAATACCTGTTTCAGCTAGTATTTACCCAGTATATACTAAGAACTATGTGGTACTGTACCTATGTGGTAACTAGGGGTACGTTCTGGTACTGAACTCAATTCAGTTCGTAACTACCTAGTACTAAATGGCATATATTGTACTAGGTGCTTGAGTCAGTGAATCGTAAATAAATAGCTTGTGTAATAATAGGCAATTATCTCGTAATAACCCAGTACTTTCTAAGTAAGTACTTGCTGAATACCGGGCTGTAAAATAAAGGGTTATATCGACGGATATATTGGCAGTAAGGAGTATCATAAAACATGAGACAGAAAAAAAAAAAATACAGTACCAGTCAAAAGTTTGGACACACCTTCTCATTCAATGGTTTTTCTTTATTTTTTTTATTATTTTCTACATTGTAGATTAATATTGAAGACATCAAAACTATGAAGGAACACATATGGAATTATGTAGTAAACAAAAAAGTGTTAAACAAACCAGAATATGGTTTATATTTTAGATTCTTCAAAGTAGCCACCTTTTGCTTTGATGACAGCTTTGCACACTCTTGGCAAGTTTGTGTCCAAACTTTTGACTGGTACTATATATATATAGTAGTTTGTATTTGTGTTATAAATCTTGGGCTGTTCTTTACTCTGTCGAATACTAAAACAAAGGAAAAGTACTTTCAGAAGATTGTGTGAGCACTGATTCAAATGTTATGTAATTTAATGAAATGTAATGTAATGTAATGTAATTTAATGAAATGTAATGTAATGTAATGTAAATGTAACTGCATATCTCCCCTGAACAAGAAAACCTAAGTGCAAAACAGGGGAATAATTCTAAGAAAGTGCAATAATTGTGGTGCTAAAAGCCATTAGCTTCACCAAATGGATGATGCAGCCAAATGAGAAGGAAATGACAGTAATTTGGCAAGGCGAGGTACGTCTACTAAACTAGCGACATTTCAGCCATGTAAATAAGTCAAATGCACTGGACTAAACTGAGAGACCTTTGACAAAAACATACTTCAGTAATAACTTGCCTATGTCCTCTGATCATTACGGTCTGATTACATTCAACAGCACTGTTCCTTCATGTGAAAATAAGGATTGAATAGGAACGTACCTTCATCAACTGAATCAATTTCAGTCTTAAAGGAGCAGGGTATAAGTTTGTTGGAAATCTGCCACCTCTGGTCAGCATGATGAAATTCAGTTCGAAGTTCCAGACAACAACAATTTCCGTAATCATAACATAAGCCCTGAAATGGAATTGCAGTATCAGACATTACTTTCGGCCTCGCTGCACGATTCGAAGAGGCAGCTACTAGAGAAAGAAATGCAAAAATCGAATCCACTCCCCCTGGCAGTAACAACATGTTTGTATGCAAACTGAGTGTCAGGTAAGACACTCCACAAGGGCTTTTTCAAAACTATGGTAAATGCAATATTTTTTTCAAGGGAAGAATCGTTACCGATTAAACATAGACATTACAACCATTAGGAAGCTTTTAGAATGCTTGAATGTTACCTTTAACATAAATGTATCTTGAAGAGCTTTGATTGGGTGTGCAATTTAAAGCAGGGCATTACAGAGCACCACCATGTCACCCGCCCGTTCCCTCAACACAGCACAGCACATTAGAGCCCTTGGTTGAGTTATGATGACATTGCAATAATGAGCAGAAACTCAAACATGTTGAACACACATCCTGACAGATTTGAAGGAGAATGGGGGGTGGGGGTGGGGGTGGGGGGGATGTGAGTGTGTGGGGGGGGGTTAAATATTCCACGGTGTGGTGTGATCCTGCCAGCCTTCAGAAAGTAATGAAACAGAGTGGCAGACCCCCCCCATCCTCCTGCCCAAATTAACAAGGCTCTACTACAACATGGCCCTGAAGAGGAAGGATGGGATTCCTTCCCCAAGAAAAACACCCAACATCCCCACCCCCTCCTCCCTCTTTCTCCCACGTCTCCCACCCTTGATTCCTCTGGGGGTGATTAATTAAACCCTGAATGGAGACCCCCCCTCCCCTCCCTCTTTTACCCTCTCCATCTTCCATTCATTATTTATTCATGCCCAGTGCAGTGGAGTAGAGAGAAAAAGTTTGCATGACCTAAAGCGTTGCAGTAGACCAGTGAAGCAGCAATGTGACCGTAGGTTATCAATATAGGTCTAAAGTTCATGTTTGAAATCCAGTTTAGGCTACAGTTAATGATGTAAAAAATGTGAAAAGGGAGTGGGCAAGGTTGTTGTTTAAAATCATTCTAAAGAGCAAGGAAAGAACTTTGGATAAAGTCAACTGTGTAAAAAAGTGTATTAGCATTTAGGCTACGATGCCCCTGAAAGACAGCAAATGCAGAGCAAGAGCCGCCAGCCACAGAGAGCTCAGAGATAGGGATCACAAGGTGCAGCTTCCCCTCTGTTTGGCCCGCGGTGTGTCTCTGTCCAGGTGTGACTTGCTCCACACCTGACAGAAACTGGCTCCATGCATAAGCGTGCTTAGAACAGACTGTGTCGCTTGTGGCATTGTGGGACGGCATAATCAACTCCCAGGTAGAAAAACAAAACCAGTGGACCTGAAAATAGTCTTTAGCATTTATATCAAACCTTGTCATCTGCTGCTCAGGCAGAACTCTTGGTAACACACCTGTCTCTTCCCTCAGTCTCTCCCAGGGCCTAAATAAGACTGTCATCTCACCTGGGGCTGTGTCTGATACGAGATGAGGTCTCTGTGAATACGTTGATAAGCGGTAGCGACCGCTAGGTCAGGCAATAAACGCCACTGCCAACATGATTAGAATCATATTCTACTCCAATAGCATCACTAAAATAAATAGTTTTTCTTTTTAAACGTATAAACAATTCCTTTCTGACCAAAAACATTGGCATTGTCTGAGAATGTGGAAACGATTTGGATGCAATAAAAGTGAAATGAAATGTGTTTAGTTTGTTTGTGTAAATCCCAGCCCAACTTTAATTCTTATCTCCTCCAGGCGTGCATACCAATATGCATACCAATATCTAATAATCCATGACTGCTGAACTGCAACCATACACATATTACCACTCTCTGTTTACTTCATAAGCAATATCCCCATAAGTTTTTTTTTTCCATGTAAAATCTATCTGGTTCCTTCATTGTTAAGAAATATTGCATTTTCACGATATTACATCTCAGCAACAGACAGGGGATGTAGCTCAGTGGTAGAGCACATGCTTAGCATGTATGGTGGCCAGGGACGGACTGGGACAACAAAAAGATTGCATCGCTCACCGGCCCTGCAGCCCACAGATTAACCGGCCTATCCACCGGCACACAGATCAACCGCCCACCTGCAGGTAGCTGGTCTGCTACTGATGGTGGCCAAGTAGTAAGGTGTCGGTCTTGAAAACCGAAAAGTATGAGTTCAAACCCCATCTGTAATTTATCCCTTTACCATTGAGAATACTCAACTACCAATCACATGGCCTGACTTGGTAGGAAACTCAGTGAGGAATGGTGGGCAAATGGAAAGGTGTTGTTCTTGTAAACTGAAAATCATGAGATTTCCACCCATGCCTGTAAAACTGTGATAAATCCCTTTACAATGGCTTGACTTGTTAGGAAATACCTACTTCTCACAACTAGTTCTAATCTCTGACAGGTTTAAAGCTTTGGAACCAAAACAAGATGTTGCATTTTCACAATATTACGTCTCTGAGGGAAAAGCAACAGACAGGGAATGTAGCGCATGTGTCGCATGTATGTGGTCTTGGGTTCAATCCCAAGCATCTCCATAGGAATTACTTTACTTACAGTATTTACCTCCTTAGTCTGCACCTTCCTTGCTTCTGTAGCCCCTTTGTTCTATGCTCCCTTAGTACTCTGAATCTCCCACAGATGTGTTGCCTCTGGACCCCTCTGGCCCAAAGCTTTCGCTCCGTCCTTGTGGCCCCATTAGCTTCCTATGCCAGAGGAGAGGAGTCTGTCAGTCTGTACAGGTAGTCCTTCTGCAATTACCCTGATTAGAACAAAGAGGCCCCTACACTGCCGCTCAAAGTCAACATGAATTGGGGCGTCCACTTTCTAATTAGGTAGGGGGGCATCACTTGTCCTTCAGAGAAGACGAAAGACATTCATGCACGCTGGCACAAGGTGGGAAACTATCAAGAAGTGCTTGGTCAAAGTGTCTAATCAACACACACCAGAGAGGGAAGAAGTTTGACCTAGAAATAATGCTTAAGAGAATACAATTGAAAGATTTGCAATAAAACATTGGCTTATTTTTGGAACAATAGGTGCTGGAAAAGTCTTACCCTCCAAGGTGCTCCCCCATTTGAATGCCCCCGTCCATTTTCATTCAATTTGCGCTGATGAGCAAGTCACATCTCTTGAACTCCTATTTCCCTGACTACAGCAGTTGAAATGTGGCCTCTAAATTATTACCTGCCGTGCTCAGGCTGGGAGCTCAACCTGATTAATTATACATGTAGCAAAGCCTGATTATAAACAGAAATTGCTGCTGGGCGATACACATGTCACTCAAGCTCAGCAAGTCGAGGCCAAATGACTGAACGTCAGCAATCGCTGTCACCCCTTTGCTAAGAGGAGGGTGGCAGTGACAGGATGAAAAATATAATTTGTTTAAGACACATATATCATTTTAGAGATTACTGTCGGATGAGGGGAAAATCTTTTCAGTCACTACCAGGGCAGGGAGGAGCACAAGCAGAGGGAGGGAGGCTGAGAGATATAGGGAATCCCCTTTTTGGAGACTAGACCAAAACCAAGCATGAAAAGCCTACTTTCATTTATTTCATGTTGGAATTCTATATGCAGATATAGAATATATCTGATACCCTTTTTTAATCTATGTGTATAAAAGCGATGTATTTTCAGGATGAGAATTCAAATAAGTATTCTAATTCAGGTTGTATGCAACAGGAAACATATTTACTCAAACAGCAGGACAGAATATAGCACTCTATGAATGCAAATTATGAGATACATATTACTCTCTGCACATACACACACCTGCGTATGCACACACACATATACATACACACTTGCGTATGCGTATGCACCAGGGGAGGCTGTGTGTGTGTGTGTGTGTGTGTGTGTGTGTGTGTGTGTGTGTGTGTGTGTGTGTGTGTGTGTGTGTGTGTTGGGGGGGGGGGGTCTGTGTGTGTGTGTGTGTGTGCGTGCATGCATGTGTGTGCGTGTGTGTGTGTATGTATATATATGTGTGTGTGTGTGTGTGTGTGTGTGTGTGTGTGTGTGTGTGTATGTATATATATGTGTGTGTATGTATATATATGTGTGTGTGTGTGTGTGTGTGTGTGTGTGTGTGTGTGTGTGTGTGTGTGTGTGTGTGTGTGTGTGTGTGTGTGTGTGTGTGTTGACATTCAGATGAGGGATCATCCTCCCCTAGGTCTTTTCGCTCCTCTGCTCCAGCAAAGAGCAGCTATGAATTTTAAAACGACCAGGCTTCCCCAAAGTGCATCATTTAGGAAGTCTTGTCTAATTATTATTTTGATTTATCATCTGTTTTTATTGGTATTCTATGCATATGTGACATTATGATTGTAGAACATTGTTCAGCTGTAGTGATGTGTTAACATAGAAGAACACAATGCTCAATGAATGTGCAGCTGCCTAATGGTCTTTGGACCTCCAGTGTCATTAATGCTCTGGAAACAAGAAAGGTACCCCTCGAGGAGGCCACTCCCTGTACTGTCCACCATCATAGGGGCTTTTACTCTATAATAGCCCCCATGTTCCCAGCCCTAATCACTTCATTAACCACAGTACCTGCAATTCAATTAAAGGAGTGTGATCGCATTCAAAGCGAGCAGCAGAATTGACCCCAGAGGCAGAGAGTCCCCAGACAATTAGACGGCCTTACAGAGTCACTATGTGAGGGTAAATTAAATTGTAACAGTATCACAAGGCTTCTGTGGAAGAATTCGATTGTATGGTCTTGTGTAATATGTAATCCTGCTTGTAATTAAAACATACCAGAAGAAATCAGTATAATGGGATCATATCAATCAATTGTCAGAGTCAGGGTTTATAGATAGTTTTGGGAAAGCAACTTGTCTTTTAGGACTTTGTTCTTTTAACTAGACTTGACACGTAAACAATCTCTATATCTATTCAGTTTTAACATTTTATAGTTTCATCGCCCCCATCTCAAGGTACATCTGGAAGATTCTCAACAATCAAATGTTTTAATGGAGCAGTAATGTTTTCTTGTTTTCAGAAACAATTTTTATGAATGTTATGCTCCAAATAACATTACAATGATTTGAGGTCGAACAGCCATTGAACCTATTCTGAGTCAGTTTACATATTCTTGGGAGGACTTCAGCAGTGAGCACTGATGCTCGATTTCAACCCCTGAATTTAGGTTGAGGCATCGGTTAAAGATTTGTAATGCCCTTATTGTAAATTCCTCTTGGTATTCAGGTCTCACACATATCGGAAGGCATTTAGGGAGGGCAATCACAGCATTTCTAAATTGAGAAATGGAGGGGCTGTGCCATCAACCTCCTAGCTCATTGTTTACATGCCGCCCTAATCGAAAAGGAAATTGAATGCATAATTGCCTGTACATCTGGGGCACTGCCTTGATAATTAAAAGTGGGGAGTGATGACGTGGTGTTGTGAGAGTGAAGGTCCTAGATTTGACTTCCCCTTCTCTCATTTTGTTGTGATCGATCTGCCTGTTTTGTAGTAATGAAGAACAGCCATATTTGTGTGTGCTCACTCTCAGTGTCCCCCCTGTTTTCCACCCCTTTTTGGTTCCCGTCATCAAACTGCAGATGCAGCGAGTTCTCCTTTGGCCTCGTAGCTGTTGGGGAGGTAATGAACAGCCTAATTAGGTGAACTCATTAGTGTGGATGTGTAATTCTCTTACTTCATCTGCTCATTAGCCAACAATATTCATAATTAGTGGCATTAGGAGTAATACATATCTGAGGTCGGGCAGTGTTGGGTGTCAGGTTCAGTGCTGTGAGCTTCCTGAAAAGGAGCCCAGTATTGACTCCATCTATCATAGGGTGACAATGAGTTATGCTTTCGGGATGTGCAAGCGGTTCAACCATGATGCGCTCATATGAACCACTGAGGTCAACATTGGGTCAAGTTACTTACCGTAAAACTGACCACAGCATCACTATATATAACAGTCTGAGTCTCTGAGGTCGGATGTGTTTCTAGTTACATTGAATTCAATTCTCTCCTGCTGGGAATTAGACACACAGCCATTAACTGCAAGGCCATTGTTAAGACGTCCACTCTGCTCACCTTGGGTTTACTGTGTCTCTGTGTTTCCCAAAGAGCTTTCAATTTCTCACAAAAACCCCAAATGTCCGCCATCACATTGGGAACAATGGCCCTTTAATTTGTGCAATTTTTCATGTTGCTGATTATCTCGTATTTCAAAAGGAAAGGAGACTTTACAACAATGCCTGGGAATTTATTTATTTAATTCACCATAAATCATGCCAAACTAAATAGTAAAGCTGCGCGGCAATTCATCAAACGCACGTGAGTGTAGAAACATCTTTTCAAGTGTTTATCGTGCTGAATGTTTGCACTATTTAAGTAATTTTAATCAGGGTTGGGTAGCGTTTGGAGTTGAACATGGGTATCTGTTTAGGAGGGGTTGTACAGAGAGGGGGTAGGATGAATATTTTAATTACCATACAGGGTCTGCGTGTCTTCCGTCTGCTGCAGCGTTATCTGATTTATGACGGCTACAGAAAGAGGACACACACTTGTTTTCCTCTGTTTTCCTTGAACTAGTGTGTGTCTGTCTGTGTGTGTGTGTGTGTGTGTGTGTGTGTGTGTGTGTGTGTGTGTGTGTGTGTGTGTGTGTGTGTGTGTGTGTGTGTGTGTCTGTGTCTGTGTGTATGTGTGTGTGTTGGGGGGGGGGGGGCACGTAGTCAGACCATCTCTTGGTTAATCTCCTCTGCATACAGGGATATAAAACTGTGTAGGACATGCTCCAGTAAGTCAGTTTGCTAATTAAGAGACTGCTAACAAAGTCCTGCTGAATGAGAAGAATAGAAGAAGAAAAAGAAAGAGGGAGAGTGAAGTGACATTGAATTTTGTGGAATCTTCAGAATTAGGTAACTTTGATTTCAAAATATACTTTGTTCCTGTAAACATATCCATGGCTGATAATTATCCTGTTGTTGAAGCTGCTTTCATTGAATATATTGACAGTTCTTGCACTCACTGTGGTCATTTTCTCTCATCGAATAGGCTGAAGGATTAACATGACATGAAAGACAATGTGCTTTTCCTACCAGTATTTCTACATAACACATCCAGAAGAATGGTGCTACCTGCTGATCCAAGTAATCAGCAAGGCCCAGTAATTCAAAACTTTTAATCTAGATCAGAATGATAGAGATCAGATCTATCTGGCAAATTTTGAGTAGTACAGGGGAAATCAGCTAGCTTGATCTGATCCTGGATGACAAAAAAGAATCCAAATATTTCTGATCCAGATTAAAGGTTTTGAAATATCGGGCCATGATAGCAAATACTGGACCATGATACAATGGGGACAGCCAATGATGATGACAGAGGTAATCCCCTCATATTCTCTCCAAGACTCTCTTCCTCCATTCTCTCTTTCGGGAGTTGGCCATCACCACAACTTAGATTTGGGGTAGAGAGAGCCAGCACTGTGTGAGCTGTCACTTCCCCGGTCCGAATCAACGTGCCTCCATCTGCAGTCACAGTGAAAAATGGGCCTGCCTGTACAGGTAGTGATTAGAATCTGCCATTTTGTGTCCTTCGGTGCTCCTGTTGAAGGCATAGGCCACCCCTGTCACTCTCTGAGGAACGGAGAGGAGACTAACATAGCACTCCTCCGCATGGGAAATAAGACATGGATAAAAGACAGTGAGCGTGCAGCAGGTCCAGTACATGAAACCTCAAATTCAAACTAAGAGCTCTCGGTCATTTGTCTGAAACACAGATTCCTCCAGCAGCATATACCTTATTGACACATCAATAGTGGAGGACCAGACTATAATCTAGTGGCAGCAGTAGTGATATCTGAGTGGTTCCATACATGCCTCTTTGAGATGTTAGCAGGACCACAGCTGCTCCTACAGGCCATGAAATGAAGTAGTGGATTCTGTCAAAGTCTGCCCTCTTAGTTTATTTTTTCTTCTCTGAATCTCTGTTCCTCTCTATAAGACATTGCCCTCTCTCTCAGAGGAGGTGTCCAGAGGGCCTGACCCTCATCAGTTATTCTCAGAGAGATGCTAGCGTGGTCGTTAATCCAGCTCCAGTCAACGCTCAAATCAACTCTCCCTAACTCTCCCTAACTCTCCCTTTCTTTGTTTGTTTTCCTATTTTATGCCTGCCCTCCTGCTTATCTCCTCGAGTGGCAAAGCAATTTGTTTTGTCCAAAGCAATTTTGGGTTTTATTGCGGTGTGATCGTGGCTCTGTGAGGCACTGTCTGAGCATAGATAAGAGGTTGTGTGGTTCTCCTACGCAACTAACACCCCCCCCCCCCACACACACACACACACACACACACACCACCACCATCATGGCCCCCTCTGTATGATGCATACAGCACATACTGCAGACTCTACTGAAGGATGGAGTTGTCAAATAAATATATTAAATATAGTGTAAACATGCCACAATTATGTGATTGGAAAATCAAGCTATAATCCAGTGCAATGCAGGTGTCCTCACCTCTGGGGTGTCCTTGCCTGGTTTCTAAACTTTTACAGGCTCCTCAGACAGTACAGTGAGTTTATACTGCCTTATTCTGTGCATTATTTTGAGATTGGAGCCATTAATATTGATTTCCCTCTGCTCAATTGCAGATGATTGCATACATATACTTTTTAGTCACACATATCATATACCATTCCTCAGATTCCTCACACTTTCTGTAGAACTTTAATAACAGCTTCAGAATCCAATATTTTTGGAAGTATTGGAATTTGCCTGAGGAAATGTCGACTCCCCCAGACAAGTAGCAATGTGTCATTCCTGATCCTCAACTCCAAGTCTTCAAATCAAATCAGAAAGGCAAATCAGGAAGCCATATGACCATAATCCTTCATCAGAATTCTTCTTGTCAGCATTATTGCCAGTTTGTTATCATCATTATGTCATAGTAATCATCATAATCATCGTAATCATCATCATCACCATCATCATAATTATCATTATCATCTATGTCATCATCTTTATTATTATCATCATTGTCATCATCATCATCATCATCATCAACATCATCATCATCATCGTCCCCATCATCATTATCAATCAGAATAAATGTAACATAATTATTTTTATGAAGCTATGTTTTATTCATATTGATGAATACATTTTGATACAATACACCAATAACAAGATAATGATAATTACAGAAAGTGTCCTTTCCCCCTGCATTATAGTCCAAGTCACCCACAAGTACAAGATAGGGTGCCCATTCCTAATATAACACAGGCCACAGCACACATAGAACAATATGTATACACTGAGACCAAAGTATAGCTTGCAACACCAACTCTTACAGTGATGGATAGAGACCCAGACAATGCAGAATCATTTAACACGTCCCTACAAGGGACCTGTAGTTCAATCTCATTTAGGTGAAAAATGGTTTAATCTGTGAGGGAGGGTCTTATCTCTCTCATTAGTGACCTGTACTCAACCCCCCCAACCTCAATTTTCAGAGCAGAACCACTGCTCCCCTGCCCTTTCCCACCCTCCAACCCCACCTGTTCAATAACCAGTAACTAAAGAGACAGAGAGAGAGAAATTGTTACTGGAGGAGTTCAGTACATCCACTATGCTCTCTAAGGTATCATGAATAGTTTTCTAACAGGTACAATCTTTTTTGATTGAATACAAACATATGGGCTTTGCAGTAATGAACCCTACTGGTACCTGTACCAATCACTACCTGTATTATGTCAATGGCTTAGCAATCAAATAAAGGTTAATCTACTAATGATGTAAAACCAATACAGTGTGAATGGACTTGAAATATGCCCACCGCCACACATTTAGCTAGAAAATAAAAAAAACCTCTCAAGAAGAGTTTATTCATGCATGAAGCATGTTTGATTGTGATCAATAGAAATACTGAAAAAGGATGTTTATGAGGTTGCTGAGCAAAGCCTCAGGACCGCAAGGTTTAACCTAACCTAACTTGTGCTCAGTACCCACCTGACTTCTCTAGGAGGCCCTGAGGGCTCTGTCTTCCCAAGCGAGATGAGGTCACAGCCCCAACTGAACCGCAACCTGACATCACAAAACACAGATCAATATATCAATGTCGCACAAAGCCAATCGAAAGGCTATACAGTGCAGTTCCAGTACCTGGAAAGATCATTAAAGGACATTGGACATTTGGTTCCAAAGCTTTTGGCCATTGTCTACCAAAACCTTATTGATGTCGTGTCCTACAAGCATAGATTGTGACGTGCTAAGTATGAATTGGGTGTGAAAACACTAAAAAGCCAATGCAATGGACCTCAGACATAGAAATCCTGCACTCTACCACTGACCTACATACCCCCAAACCCATGATCTTTGGATTACGAGACTGACACCTTACCACTTGGCCACCATGCCTCTCAAACCTTTGGCCAAAGCATCAATTGTAATAAATCCTAATGTCTCATCTGTAAGAGAATTCCATTGAATGTCAGAAGTCATATATTCAAAGCACGTAATTTCCAGTTGACTATTCGACACAGTAAACTGATTAATCACAGTTTTATAAAGGCAAGGATGGGGTTCGAACCCATGATCTTTGGTTTACGAGACCAACGCCTTACCACTCGGCCACCACGCCTCATTCACACCTGACCATTCCTTAAAGCAGAGACTCTCAGAACTTGGAATTTCATACCATGTGAGGGGGTATGATCTGTTGTTGAGTATTCTCAATGATAAACTCAATAATCAGAGTATTATAAAGGCACGGATGGGGTTTGAACCCATGATTTTCGGTTTACGAGACCGACACCTTACCACTTGGCCACCATGCCTCTCTAGCCTTTGGCCAAAGCATCATGCTTAGATTGTGATAAATCCTAATGACACATTGGGTGCGAAAATACAAAAAAAACATACCCTTTGGAGATGCTGGGGATTGAACCCAGGACCTCATACATGCGAAGCATGCGCTCTACCACTGAGCTACATCCCCTGTTTGTTCCTATGCCCTCTGAGATGTTTTATAGGGAAAATATCATAAATTTGAAAGGATATGGTATTTTGCTTCCAAAATGTCTTACCTGTCAGAGAACTCCATTGAATGTCAGAAGTCATATATTCAAAGCACGTAATTTCTAGTTGACTATTCGACATTGTAAACTGAATAATCACAGTTTTATAAAGGCAAGGATGGGGTTCGAACCCATGATCTTTGGTTTACGAGACCAACGCCTCACCACTTGGCCACCATGCCTCATTCACACTTGACCATTCCTTCAAGCAGAGACTGTCAGAACTTGGAATTTCCTACCCTGTGAGGGGGTATGATCTGTTGTTGAGTATTCTCAATGGTAAACTCAATAATCAGAGTATTATAAAGGCACGGATGGGGTTTGAACCCATGATCTTCGGTTTACGAGACCGACACCTTACCACTTGGCCACCATGCCTCTCTAGCCTTTGGCCAAAGCATCATGCTTAGATTGTGATAAATCCTAATGACACATTGGGTGCGACAATACAAAAAAAACATACCCTTTGGAGATGCTGGGGATTGAACCCAGGACCTCATACATGCGAAGCATGCGCTCTACCACTGAGCTACATCCCCTGTTTGTTCCTCTGCCCTCTGAGATGTTTTATAGGGAAAATATCATAAATCTGAAAGGATATGGTATTTTGCTTCCAAAAACCTTACCTGTCAGAGAATTCCATTGAATGTCGGAAGTCATATATTCAAAGCACGTAATTTCGAGTTGACTATTCGACACAGTAAACTGATTAATCACAGTTTTATAAAGGCAAGGATGGGGTTCGAACCCATGATCTTTGGTTTACGAGACCAACGCCTTACCACTTGGCCACCATGCCTCATTCACACTTGACCATTCCTTCAAGCAGAGACTGTCAGAACTTGGAATTTCCTACCCTGTGAGGGGGTATGATCTGTTGTTGAGTATGATCTGTTGTTGAGTATTCTCAATGGTAAACTCAATAATCAGAGTATTATAAAGGCACGGATGGGGTTTGAACCCATGATCTTCGGTTTACGAGACCGACACCTTACCACTTGGCCATCATGCATCTCTAGCCTTTGGCCAAAGCATCATGCTTAGATTGTGATAAATCCTAATGACACATTGGGTGCGACAATACAAAAAAAACATACCCTTTGGAGATGCTGGGGATTGAACCCAGGACCTCATACATGCGAAGCATGCGCTCTACCACTGAGCTACATCCCCTGTTTGTTACTCTGCCCTCTGAGATGTTTTATAGGGAAAATATCATAAATTTGAAAGGATATGGTATTTTGCTTCCAAAATGTCTTACCTGTCAGAGAACTCCATTGAATGTCAGAAGTCATATATTCAAAGCACGTAATTTCTAGTTGACTATTCGACACAGTAAACTGATTAATCACAGTTTTATAAAGGCAAGGATGGGGTTCGAACCCATGATCTTTGGTTTACGAGACCAACGCCTTACCACTTGGCCACCATGCCTCATTCACACTTGACCATTCCTTAAAGCAGAGACTGTCAGAACTTGGAATTTCCTACCATGTGAGGGGGTATGATCTGTTGTTGAGTATTCTCAATGGTAAACTCAATAATCAGAGTATTATAAAGGCACGGATGGGGTTTGAATCCATGATCTTCGGTTTACGAGACCGACACCTTACCACTTGGCCACCATGCCTCTCTAGCCTTTGGCCAAAGCATCATGCTTAGATTGTGATAAATCCTAATGACACATTGGGTGCGACAATACAAAAAAAACATACCCTTTGGAGATGCTGGGGATTGAACCCAGGACCTCATACATGCGAAGCATGCGCTCTACCACTGAGCTACATCCCCTGTTTGTTCCTCTGCCCTCTGAGATGTTTTATAGGGAAAATATCATAAATCTGAAAGGATATGGTATTTTGCTTCCAAAATGTCTTACCTGTCAGAGAACTCCATTGAATGTCAGAAGTCATATATTCAAAGCACGTAATTTCTAGTTGACTATTCGACACAGTAAACTGATTAATCACAGTTTTATAAAGGCAAGGATGGGGTTCGAACCCATGCTCTTTGGTTTACGAGACCAACGCCTTACCACTTGGCCACCATGCCTCATTCACACTTGACCATTCCTTAAAGCAGAGACTGTCAGAACTTGGAATTTCCTACCATGTGAGGGGGTATGATCTGTTGTTGAGTATTCTCAATGGTAAACTCAATAATCAGAGTATTATAAAGGCACGGATGGGGTTTGAACCCATGATCTTCGGTTTACGAGACCGACACCTTACCACTTGGCCACCATGCCTCTCTAGCCTTTGGCCAAAGCATCATGCTTAGATTGTGATAAATCCTAATGACACATTGGGTTCGACAATACAAAAAAAACATACCCTTTGGAGATGCTGGGGATTGAACCCAGGACCTCATACATGCGAAGCATGCGCTCTACCACTGAGCTACATCCCCTGTTTGTTACTCTGCCCTCTGAGATGTTTTATAGGGAAAATATCATAAATTTGAAAGGATATGGTATTTTGCTTCCAAAATGTCTTACCTGTCAGAGAACTCCATTGAATGTCAGAAGTCATATATTCAAAGCACGTAATTTCTAGTTGACTATTCGACACAGTAAACTGATTAATCACAGTTTTATAAAGGCAAGGATGGGGTTCGAACCCATGATCTTTGGTTTACGAGACCAACGCCTTACCACTTGGCCACCATGCCTCATTCACACTTGACCATTCCTTAAAGCAGAGACTGTCAGAACTTGGAATTTCCTACCATGTGAGGGGGTATGATCTGTTGTTGAGTATTCTCAATGGTAAACTCAATAATCAGAGTATTATAAAGGCACGGATGGGGTTTGAACCCATGATCTTCAGTTTACGAGACCTACACCTTACCACTTGGCCACCATGCCTCTCTAGCCTTTGGCCAAAGCATCATGCTTAGATTGTGATAAATCCTAATGACACATTGGGTGCGACAATACAAAAAAAACATACCCTTTGGAGATGCTGGGGATTGAACCCAGGACCTCATACATGCGAAGCATGCGCTCTACCACTGAGCTACATCCCCTGTTTGTTCCTCTGCCCTCTGAGATGTTTTATAGGGAAAATATCATAAATTTGAAAGGATATGGTATTTTGCTTCCAAAATGTCTTACCTGTCAGAGAACTCCATTGAATGTCAGAAGTCATATATTCAAAGCACGTAATTTCTAGTTGACTATTCGACACAGTAAACTGATTAATCACAGTTTTATAAAGGCAAGGATGGGGTTCGAACCCATGATCTTTGGTTTACGAGACCAACGCCTTACCACTTGGCCACCATGCCTCATTCACACTTGACCATTCCTTCAAGCAGAGACTGTCAGAACTTGGAATTTCCTACCCTGTGAGGGGGTATGATCTGTTGTTGAGTATTCTCAATGGTAAACTCAATAATCAGAGTATTATAAAGGCACGGATGGGGTTTGAACCCATGATCTTCGGTTTACGAGACCGACACCTTACCACTTGGCCACCATGCCTCTCTAGCCTTTGGCCAAAGCATCATGCTTAGATTGTGATAAATCCTAATGACACATTGGGTGCGACAATACAAAAAAAACATACCCTTTGGAGATGCTGGGGATTGAACCCAGGACCTCATACATGCGAAGCATGCGCTCTACCACTGAGCTACATCCCCTGTTTGTTCCTCTGCCCTCTGAGATGTTTTATAGGGAAAATATCATAAATTTGAAAGGATATGGTATTTTGCTTCCAAAATGTCTTACCTGTCAGAGAACTCCATTGAATGTCAGAAGTCATATATTCAAAGCACGTAATTTCTAGTTGACTATTCGACACAGTAAACTGATTAATCACAGTTTTATAAAGGCAAGGACGGGGTTCGAACCTATGATCTTTGGTTTACGAGACCAACGCCTTACCACTTGGCCACCATGCCTCATTCACACTTGACCATTCCTTAAAGCAGAGACTGTCAGAACTTGGAATTTCCTACCATGTGAGGGGGTATGATCTGTTGTTGAGTATTCTCAATGGTAAACTCAATAATCAGAGTATTATAAAGGCACGGATGGGGTTTGAACCCATGATCTTCGGTTTACGAGACCGACACCTTACCACTTGGCCACCATGCCTCTCTAGCCTTTGGCCAAAGCATCATGCTTAGATTGTGATAAATCCTAATGACACATTGGGTGCGACAATACAAAAAAAACATACCCTTTGGAGATGCTGGGGATTGAACCCAGGACCTCATACATGCGAAGCATGCGCTCTACCACTGAGCTACATCCCCTGTTTGTTCCTCTGCCCTCTGAGATGTTTTATAGGGAAAATATCATAAATTTGAAAGGATATGGTATTTTGCTTCCAAAATGTCTTACCTGTCAGAGAACTCCATTGAATGTCAGAAGTCATATATTCAAAGCACGTAATTTCTAGTTGACTATTCGACACAGTAAACTGATTAATCACAGTTTTATAAAGGCAAGGATGGGGTTCGAACCCATGATCTTTGGTTTACGAGACCAACGCCTTACCACTTGGCCACCATGCCTCATTCACACTTGACCATTCCTTCAAGCAGAGACTGTCAGAACTTGGAATTTCCTACCCTGTGAGGGGGTATGATCTGTTGTTGAGTATTCTCAATGGTAAACTCAATAATCAGAGTATTATAAAGGCACGGATGGGGTTTGAACCCATGATCTTCGGTTTACGAGACCGACACCTTACCACTTGGCCACCATGCCTCTCTAGCCTTTGGCCAAAGCATCATGCTTAGATTGTGATAAATCCTAATGACACATTGGGTGCGACAATACAAAAAAAACATACCCTTTGGAGATGCTGGGGATTGAACCCAGGACCTCATACATGCGAAGCATGCGCTCTACCACTGAGCTACATCCCCTGTTTGTTCCTCTGCCCTCTGAGATGTTTTATAGGGAAAATATCATAAATTTGAAAGGATATGGTATTTTGCTTCCAAAATGTCTTACCTGTCAGAGAACTCCATTGAATGTCAGAAGTCATATATTCAAAGCACGTAATTTCTAGTTGACTATTCGACACAGTAAACTGATTAATCACAGTTTTATAAAGGCAAGGATGGGGTTCGAACCTATGATCTTTGGTTTACGAGACCAACGCCTTACCACTTGGCCACCATGCCTCATTCACACTTGACCATTCCTTAAAGCAGAGACTGTCAGAACTTGGAATTTCCTACCATGTGAGGGGGTATGATCTGTTGTTGAGTATTCTCAATGGTAAACTCAATAATCAGAGTATTATAAAGGCACGGATGGGGTTTGAACCCATGATCTTCGGTTTACGAGACCGACACCTTACCACTTGGCCACCATGCCTCTCTAGCCTTTGGCCAAAGCATCATGCTTAGATTGTGATAAATCCTAATGACACATTGGGTGCGACAATACAAAAAAAACATACCCTTTGGAGATGCTGGGGATTGAACCCAGGACCTCATACATGCGAAGCATGCGCTCTACCACTGAGCTACATCCCCTGTTTGTTCCTCTGCCCTCTGAGATGTTTTATAGGGAAAATATCATAAATTTGAAAGGATATGGTATTTTGCTTCCAAAATGTCTTACCTGTCAGAGAACTCCATTGAATGTCAGAAGTCATATATTCAAAGCACGTAATTTCTAGTTGACTATTCGACACAGTAAACTGATTAATCACAGTTTTATAAAGGCAAGGATGGGGTTCGAACCCATGATCTTTGGTTTACGAGACCAACGCCTTACCACTTGGCCACCATGCCTCATTCACACTTGACCATTCGTTCAAGCTGAGACTGTCAGAACTTGGAATTTCCTACCCTGTGAGGGGGTATGATCTGTTGTTGAGTATTCTCAATGGTAAACTCAATAATCAGAGTATTATAAAGGCACGGATGGGGTTTGAACCCATGATCTTCAGTTTACGAGACCGACACCTTACCACTTGGCCACCATGCCTCTCTAGCCTTTGGCCAAAGCATCATGCTTAGATTGTGATAAATCCTAATGACACATTGGGTGCGAAAATACAAAAAAAACATACCCTTTGGAGATGCTGGGGATTGAACCCAGGACCTCATACATGCGAAGCATGCGCTCTACCACTGAGCTACATCCCCTGTTTGTTCCTCTGCCCTCTGAGATGTTTTATAGGGACAATATCATAAATCTGAAAGGATATGGTATTTTGCTTCCAAAAACCTTACCTGTCAGAGAATTCCATTGAATGTCGGAAGTCATATATTCAAAGCACGTAATTTCTAGTTGACTATTCGACACAGTAAACTGATTAATCACAGTTTTATAAAGGCAAGGATGGGGTTCGAACCCATGATCTTTGGTTTACGAGACCAACGCCTTACCACTTGGCCACCATGCCTCATTCACGCTTGACCATTCCTTCAAGCAGAGACTGTCAGAACTTGGAATTTCCTACCCTGTGAGGGGGTATGATCTGTTGTTGAGTATTCTCAATGGTAAACTCAATAATCAGAGTATTATAAAGGCACGGATGGGGTTTGAACCCATGATCTTCGGTTTACGAGACCGACACCTTACCACTTGGCCACCATGCCTCTCTAGCCTTTGGCCAAAGCATCATGCTTAGATTGTGATAAATCCTAATGACACATTGGGTGCGACAATACAAAAAAAACATACCCTTTGGAGATGCTGGGGATTGAACCCAGGACCTCATACATGCGAAGCATGCGCTCTACCACTGAGCTACATCCCCTGTTTGTTCCTCTGCCCTCTGAGATGTTTTATAGGGAAAATATCATAAATCTGAAAGGATATGGTATTTTGCTTCCAAAAACCTTACCTGTCAGAGAATTCCATTGAATGTCGGAAGTCATATATTCAAAGCACGTAATTTCTAGTTGACTATTCGACACAGTAAACTGATTAATCACAGTTTTATAAAGGCAAGGATGGGGTTCGAACCCATGATCTTTGGTTTACGAGACCAACGCCTTACCACTTGGCCACCATGCCTCATTCACACTTGACCATTCCTTAAAGCAGAGACTGTCAGAACTTGGAATTTCCTACCCTGTGAGGGGGGATGATCTGTTGTTGAGTATTCTCAATGGTAAACTCAATAATCAGAGTATTATCAAGGCACGGATGGGGTTTGAACCCATGATCTTCTGTTTACGAGACCGACACCTTACCACTTGGCCACCATGCCTCTCTAGCCTTTGGCCAAAGCATCATGCTTAGATTGTGATAAATCCTAATGACACATTGGGTGCGACAATACAAAAAAAACATACCCTTTGGAGATGCTGGGGATTGAACCCAGGACCTCATACATGCGAAGCATGCGCTCTACCACTGAGCTACATCCCCTGTTTGTTCCTCTGCCCTCTGAGATGTTTTATAGGGAAAATATCATAAATTTGAAAGGATATGGTATTTTGCTTCCAAAATGTCTTACCTGTCAGAGAACTCCATTGAATGTCAGAAGTCATATATTCAAAGCACGTAATTTCTAGTTGACTATTCGACACAGTAAACTGATTAATCACAGTTTTATAAAGGCAAGGATGGGGTTCGAACCTATGATCTTTGGTTTACGAGACCAACGCCTTACCACTTGGCCACCATGCCTCATTCACACTTGACCATTCCTTAAAGCAGAGACTGTCAGAACTTGGAATTTCCTACCATGTGAGGGGGTATGATCTGTTGTTGAGTATTCTCAATGGTAAACTCAATAATCAGAGTATTATAAAGGCACGGATGGGGTTTGAACCCATGATCTTCGGTTTACGAGACCGACACCTTACCACTTGGCCACCATGCCTCTCTAGCCTTTGGCCAAAGCATCATGCTTAGATTGTGATAAATCCTAATGACACATTGGGTGCGACAATACAAAAAAAACATACCCTTTGGAGATGCTGGGGATTGAACCCAGGACCTCATACATGCGAAGCATGCGCTCTACCACTGAGCTACATCCCCTGTTTGTTCCTCTGCCCTCTGAGATGTTTTATAGGGAAAATATCATAAATTTGAAAGGATATGGTATTTTGCTTCCAAAATGTCTTACCTGTCAGAGAACTCCATTGAATGTCAGAAGTCATATATTCAAAGCACGTAATTTCTAGTTGACTATTCGACACAGTAAACTGATTAATCACAGTTTTATAAAGGCAAGGATGGGGTTCGAACCCATGATCTTTGGTTTACGAGACCAACGCCTTACCACTTGGCCACCATGCCTCATTCACACTTGACCATTCGTTCAAGCTGAGACTGTCAGAACTTGGAATTTCCTACCCTGTGAGGGGGTATGATCTGTTGTTGAGTATTCTCAATGGTAAACTCAATAATCAGAGTATTATAAAGGCACGGATGGGGTTTGAACCCATGATCTTCAGTTTACGAGACCGACACCTTACCACTTGGCCACCATGCCTCTCTAGCCTTTGGCCAAAGCATCATGCTTAGATTGTGATAAATCCTAATGACACATTGGGTGCGAAAATACAAAAAAAACATACCCTTTGGAGATGCTGGGGATTGAACCCAGGACCTCATACATGCGAAGCATGCGCTCTACCACTGAGCTACATCCCCTGTTTGTTCCTCTGCCCTCTGAGATGTTTTATAGGGACAATATCATAAATCTGAAAGGATATGGTATTTTGCTTCCAAAAACCTTACCTGTCAGAGAATTCCATTGAATGTCGGAAGTCATATATTCAAAGCACGTAATTTCTAGTTGACTATTCGACACAGTAAACTGATTAATCACAGTTTTATAAAGGCAAGGATGGGGTTCGAACCCATGATCTTTGGTTTACGAGACCAACGCCTTACCACTTGGCCACCATGCCTCATTCACGCTTGACCATTCCTTCAAGCAGAGACTGTCAGAACTTGGAATTTCCTACCCTGTGAGGGGGTATGATCTGTTGTTGAGTATTCTCAATGGTAAACTCAATAATCAGAGTATTATAAAGGCACGGATGGGGTTTGAACCCATGATCTTCGGTTTACGAGACCGACACCTTACCACTTGGCCACCATGCCTCTCTAGCCTTTGGCCAAAGCATCATGCTTAGATTGTGATAAATCCTAATGACACATTGGGTGCGACAATACAAAAAAAACATACCCTTTGGAGATGCTGGGGATTGAACCCAGGACCTCATACATGCGAAGCATGCGCTCTACCACTGAGCTACATCCCCTGTTTGTTCCTCTGCCCTCTGAGATGTTTTATAGGGAAAATATCATAAATCTGAAAGGATATGGTATTTTGCTTCCAAAAACCTTACCTGTCAGAGAATTCCATTGAATGTCGGAAGTCATATATTCAAAGCACGTAATTTCTAGTTGACTATTCGACACAGTAAACTGATTAATCACAGTTTTATAAAGGCAAGGATGGGGTTCGAACCCATGATCTTTGGTTTACGAGACCAACGCCTTACCACTTGGCCACCATGCCTCATTCACACTTGACCATTCCTTAAAGCAGAGACTGTCAGAACTTGGAATTTCCTACCCTGTGAGGGGGGATGATCTGTTGTTGAGTATTCTCAATGGTAAACTCAATAATCAGAGTATTATCAAGGCACGGATGGGGTTTGAACCCATGATCTTCTGTTTACGAGACCGACACCTTACCACTTGGCCACCATGCCTCTCTAGCCTTTGGCCAAAGCATCATGCTTAGATTGTGATAAATCCTAATGACACATTGGGTGCGACAATACAAAAAAAACATACCCTTTGGAGATGCTGGGGATTGAACCCAGGACCTCATACATGCGAAGCATGCGCTCTACCACTGAGCTACATCCCCTGTTTGTTACTCTGCCCTCTGAGATGTTTTATAGGGAAAATATCATAAATTTGAAAGGATATGGTATTTTGCTTCCAAAATGTCTTACCTGTCAGAGAACTCCATTGAATGTCAGAAGTCATATATTCAAAGCACGTAATTTCTAGTTGACTATTCGACACAGTAAACTGATTAATCACAGTTTTATAAAGGCAAGGATGGGGTTCGAACCCATGATCTTTGGTTTACGAGACCAACGCCTTACCACTTGGCCACCATGCCTCATTCACACTTGACCATTCCTTAAAGCAGAGACTGTCAGAACTTGGAATTTCCTACCATGTGAGGGGGTATGATCTGTTGTTGAGTATTCTCAATGGTAAACTCAATAATCAGAGTATTATAAAGGCACGGATGGGGTTTGAACCCATGATCTTCGGTTTACGAGACCGACACCTTACCACTTGGCCACCATGCCTCTCTAGCCTTTGGCCAAAGCATCATGCTTAGATTGTGATAAATCCTAATGACACATTGGGTGCGACAATACAAAAAAAACATACCCTTTGGAGATGCTGGGGATTGAACCCAGGACCTCATACATGCGAAGCATGCGCTCTACCACTGAGCTACATCCCCTGTTTGTTCCTCTGCCCTCTGAGATGTTTTATAGGGAAAATATCATAAATTTGAAAGGATATGGTATTTTGCTTCCAAAATGTCTTACCTGTCAGAGAACTCCATTGAATGTCAGAAGTCATATATTCAAAGCACGTAATTTCTAGTTGACTATTCGACACAGTAAACTGATTAATCACAGTTTTATAAAGGCAAGGATGGGGTTCGAACCCATGATCTTTGGTTTACGAGACCAACGCCTTACCACTTGGCCACCATGCCTCATTCACACTTGACCATTCCTTAAAGCAGAGACTGTCAGAACTTGGAATTTCCTACCATGTGAGGGGGTATGATCTGTTGTTGAGTATTCTCAATGGTAAACTCAATAATCAGAGTATTATAAAGGCACGGATGGGGTTTGAACCCATGATCTTCAGTTTACGAGACCGACACCTTACCACTTGGCCACCATGCCTCTCTAGCCTTTGGCCAAAGCATCATGCTTAGATTGTGATAAATCCTAATGACACATTGGGTGCGACAATACAAAAAAAACATACCCTTTGGAGATGCTGGGGATTGAACCCAGGACCTCATACATGCGAAGCATGCGCTCTACCACTGAGCTACATCCCCTGTTTGTTCCTCTGCCCTCTGAGATGTTTTATAGGGAAAATATCATAAATTTGAAAGGATATGGTATTTTGCTTCCAAAATGTCTTACCTGTCAGAGAACTCCATTGAATGTCAGAAGTCATATATTCAAAGCACGTAATTTCTAGTTGACTATTCGACACAGTAAACTGATTAATCACAGTTTTATAAAGGCAAGGATGGGGTTCGAACCCATGATCTTTGGTTTACGAGACCAACGCCTTACCACTTGGCCACCATGCCTCATTCACGCTTGACCATTCCTTCAAGCAGAGACTGTCAGAACTTGGAATTTCCTACCCTGTGAGGGGGTATGATCTGTTGTTGAGTATTCTCAATGGTAAACTCAATAATCAGAGTATTATAAAGGCACGGATGGGGTTTGAACCCATGATCTTCGGTTTACGAGACCGACACCTTACCACTTGGCCACCATGCCTCTCTAGCCTTTGGCCAAAGCATCATGCTTAGATTGTGATAAATCCTAATGACACATTGGGTGCGACAATACAAAAAAAACATACCCTTTGGAGATGCTGGGGATTGAACCCAGGACCTCATACATGCGAAGCATGCGCTCTACCACTGAGCTACATCCCCTGTTTGTTCCTCTGCCCTCTGAGATGTTTTATAGGGAAAATATCATAAATCTGAAAGGATATGGTATTTTGCTTCCAAAAACCTTACCTGTCAGAGAATTCCATTGAATGTCGGAAGTCATATATTCAAAGCACGTAATTTCTAGTTGACTATACGACACAGTAAACTGATTAATCACAGTTTTATAAAGGCAAGGATGGGGTTCGAACCCATGATCTTTGGTTTACGAGACCAACGCCTTACCACTTGGCCACCATGCCTCATTCACACTTGACCATTCCTTAAAGCAGAGACTGTCAGAACTTGGAATTTCCTACCCTGTGAGGGGGGATGATCTGTTGTTGAGTATTCTCAATGGTAAACTCAATAATCAGAGTATTATCAAGGCACAGATGGGGTTTGAACCCATGATCTTCTGTTTACGAGACCGACACCTTACCACTTGGCCACCATGCCTCTCTAGCCTTTGGCCAAAGCATCATGCTTAGATTGTGATAAATCCTAATGACACATTGGGTGCGACAATACAAAAAAAACATACCCTTTGGAGATGCTGGGGATTGAACCCAGGACCTCATACATGCGAAGCATGCGCTCTACCACTGAGCTACATCCCCTGTTTGTTACTCTGCCCTCTGAGATGTTTTATAGGGAAAATATCATAAATTTGAAAGGATATGGTATTTTGCTTCCAAAATGTCTTACCTGTCAGAGAACTCCATTGAATGTCAGAAGTCATATATTCAAAGCACGTAATTTCTAGTTGACTATTCGACACAGTAAACTGATTAATCACAGTTTTATAAAGGCAAGGATGGGGTTCGAACCCATGATCTTTGGTTTTCGAGACCAACGCCTTACCACTTGGCCACCATGCCTCATTCACACTTGACCATTCGTTCAAGCTGAGACTGTCAGAACTTGGAATTTCCTACCCTGTGAGGGGGTATGATCTGTTGTTGAGTATTCTCAATGGTAAACTCAATAATCAGAGTATTATAAAGGCACGGATGGGGTTTGAACCCATGATCTTCGGTTTACGAGACCGACACCTTACCACTTGGCCACCATGCCTCTCTAGCCTTTGGCCAAAGCATCATGCTTAGATTGTGATAAATCCTAATGACACATTGGGTGCGACAATACAAAAAAAACATACCCTTTGGAGATGCTGGGGATTGAACCCAGGACCTCATACATGCGAAGCATGCGCTCTACCACTGAGCTACATCCCCTGTTTGTTACTCTGCCCTCTGAGATGTTTTATAGGGAAAATATCATAAATTTGAAAGGATATGGTATTTTGCTTCCAAAATGTCTTACCTGTCAGAGAACTCCATTGAATGTCAGAAGTCATATATTCAAAGCACGTAATTTCTAGTTGACTATTCGACACAGTAAACTGATTAATCACAGTTTTATAAAGGCAAGGATGGGGTTCGAACCCATGCTCTTTGGTTTACGAGACCAACGCCTTACCACTTGGCCACCATGCCTCATTCACACTTGACCATTCCTTAAAGCAGAGACTGTCAGAACTTGGAATTTCCTACCATGTGAGGGGGTATGATCTGTTGTTGAGTATTCTCAATGGTAAACTCAATAATCAGAGTATTATAAAGGCACGGATGGGGTTTGAACCCATGATCTTCGGTTTACGAGACCGACACCTTACCACTTGGCCACCATGCCTCTCTAGCCTTTGGCCAAAGCATCATGCTTAGATTGTGATAAATCCTAATGACACATTGGGTGCGAAAATACAAAAAAAACATACCCTTTGGAGATGCTGGGGATTGAACCCAGGACCTCATACATGCGAAGCATGCGCTCTACCACTGAGCTACATCCCCTGTTTGTTCCTCTGCCCTCTGAGATGTTTTATAGGGAAAATATCATAAATCTGAAAGGATATGGTATTTTGCTTCCAAAATGTCTTACCTGTCAGAGAACTCCATTGAATGTCAGAAGTCATATATTCAAAGCACGTAATTTCTAGTTGACTATTCGACACAGTAAACTGATTAATCACAGTTTTATAAAGGTAAGGAAGGGGTTCGAACCCATGATCTTTGGTTTACGAGACCAACGCCTTACCACTTGGCCACCATGCCTCATTCACACTTGACCATTCGTTCAAGCTGAGACTGTCAGAACTTGGAATTTCCTACCCTGTGAGGGGGTATGATCTGTTGTTGAGTATTCTCAATGGTAAACTCAATAATCAGAGTATTATAAAGGCACGGATGGGGTTTGAACCCATGATCTTCGGTTTACGAGACCGACACCTTACCACTTGGCCACCATGCCTCTCTAGCCTTTGGCCAAAGCATCATGCTTAGATTGTGATAAATCCTAATGACACATTGGGTGCGAAAATACAAAAAAAACATACCCTTTGGAGATGCTGGGGATTGAACCCAGGACCTCATACATGCGAAGCATGCGCTCTACCACTGAGCTACATCCCCTGTTTGTTCCTCTGCCCTCTGAGATGTTTTATAGGGACAATATCATAAATCTGAAAGGATATGGTATTTTGCTTCCAAAAACCTTACCTGTCAGAGAATTCCATTGATTGTCGGAAGTCATATATTCAAAGCACGTAATTTCTAGTTGACTATTCGACACAGTAAACTGATTAATCACAGTTTTATAAAGGCAAGGATGGGGTTCGAACCCATGATCTTTGGTTTACGAGACCAACGCCTTACCACTTGGCCACCATGCCTCAGTCACACTTGACCATTCCTTCAAGCAGAGACTGTCAGAACTTGGAATTTCCTACCCTGTGAGGGGGTATGATCTGTTGTTGAGTATTCTCAATGGTAAACTCAATAATCAGAGTATTATAAAGGCACGGATGGGGTTTGAACCCATGATCTTCGGTTTACGAGACCGACACCTTACCACTTGGCCACCATGCCTCTCTAGCCTTTGGCCAAAGCATCATGCTTAGATTGTGATAAATCCTAATGACACATTGGGTGCGACAATACAAAAAAAACATACCCTTTGGAGATGCTGGGGATTGAACCCAGGACCTCATACATGCGAAGCATGCGCTCTACCACTGAGCTACATCCCCTGTTTGTTCCTCTGCCCTCTGAGATGTTTTATATGGAAAATATCATAAATTTGAAAGGATATGGTATTTTGCTTCCAAAATGTCTTACCTGTCAGAGAACTCCATTGAATGTCAGAAGTCATATATTCAAAGCACGTAATTTCTAGTTGACTATTCGACACAGTAAACTGATTAATCACAGTTTTATAAAGGCAAGGATGGGGTTCGAACCCATGCTCTTTGGTTTACGAGACCAACGCCTTACCACTTGGCCACCATGCCTCATTCACACTTGACCATTCCTTAAAGCAGAGACTGTCAGAACTTGGAATTTCCTACGATGTGAGGGGGTATGATCTGTTGTTGAGTATTCTCAATGGTAAACTCAATAATCAGAGTATTATAAAGGCACGGATGGGGTTTGAACCCATGATCTTCGGTTTACGAGACCGACACCTTACCACTTGGCCACCATGCCTCTCTAGCCTTTGGCCAAAGCATCATGCTTAGATTGTGATAAATCCTAATGACACATTGGGTGCGACAATACAAAAAAAACATACCCTTTGGAGATGCTGGGGATTGAACCCAGGACCTCATACATGCGAAGCATGCGCTCTACCACTGAGCTACATCCCCTGTTTGTTCCTCCGCCCTCTGAGATGTTTTATATGGAAAATATCATAAATTTGAAAGGATATGGTATTTTGCTTCCAAAATGTCTTACCTGTCAGAGAACTCCATTGAATGTCAGAAGTCATATATTCAAAGCACGTAATTTCTAGTTGACTATTCGACACAGTAAACTGATTAATCACAGTTTTATAAAGGCAAGGATGGGGTTCGAACCCATGATCTTTGGTTTACGAGACCAACGCCTTACCACTTGGCCACCATGCCTCATTCACACTTGACCATTCGTTCAAGCTGAGACTGTCAGAACTTGGAATTTCCTACCCTGTGAGGGGGTATGATCTGTTGTTGAGTATTCTCAATGGTAAACTCAATAATCAGAGTATTATAAAGGCACGGATGGGGTTTGAACCCATGATCTTCGGTTTACGAGACCGACACCTTACCACTTGGCCACCATGCCTCTCTAGCCTTTGGTCAAAGCATCATGCTTAGATTGTGATAAATCCTAATGACACATTGGGTGCGACAATACAAAAAAAACATACCCTTTGGAGATGCTGGGGATTGAACCCAGGACCTCATACATGCGAAGCATGCGCTCTACCACTGAGCTACATCCCCTGTTTGTTCCTCTGCCCTCTGAGATGTTTTATAGGGACAATATCATAAATCTGAAAGGATATGGTATTTTGCTTCCAAAAACCTTACCTGTCAGAGAATTCCATTGATTGTCGGAAGTCATATATTCAAAGCACGTAATTTCTAGTTGACTATTCGACACAGTAAACTGATTAATCACAGTTTTATAAAGGCAAGGATGGGGTTCGAACCCATGATCTTTGGTTTACGAGACCAACGCCTTACCACTTGGCCACCATGCCTCAGTCACACTTGACCATTCCTTCAAGCAGAGACTGTCAGAACTTGGAATTTCCTACCCTGTGAGGGGGTATGATCTGTTGTTGAGTATTCTCAATGGTAAACTCAATAATCAGAGTATTATAAAGGCACGGATGGGGTTTGAACCCATGATCTTCGGTTTACGAGACCGACACCTTACCACTTGGCCACCATGCCTCTCTAGCCTTTGGCCAAAGCATCATGCTTAGATTGTGATAAATCCTAATGACACATTGGGTGCGACAATACAAAAAAAACATACCCTTTGGAGATGCTGGGGATTGAACCCAGGACCTCATACATGCGAAGCATGCGCTCTACCACTGAGCTACATCCCCTGTTTGTTCCTCTGCCCTCTGAGATGTTTTATAGGGAAAATATCATAAATTTGAAAGGATATGGTATTTTGCTTCCAAAATGTCTTACCTGTCAGAGAACTCCATTGAATGTCAGAAGTCATATATTCAAAGCACGTAATTTCTAGTTGACTATTCGACACAGTAAACTGATTAATCACAGTTTTATAAAGGCAAGGATGGGGTTCGAACCCATGATCTTTGGTTTACGAGACCAACGCCTTACCACTTGGCCACCATGCCTCATTCACACTTGACCATTCGTTCAAGCTGAGACTGTCAGAACTTGGAATTTCCTACCCTGTGAGGGGGTATGATCTGTTGTTGAGTATTCTCAATGGTAAACTCAATAATCAGAGTATTATGAAGGCACGGATGGGGTTTGAACCCATGATCTTCGGTTTACGAGACCGACACCTTACCACTTGGCCACCATGCCTCTCTAGCCTTTGGCCAAAGCATCATGCTTAGATTGTGATAAATCCTAATGACACATTGGGTGCGACAATACAAAAAAAACATACCCTTTGGAGATGCTGGGGATTGAACCCAGGACCTCATACATGCGAAGCATGCGCTCTACCACTGAGCTACATCCCCTGTTTGTTCCTCTGCCCTCTGAGATGTTTTATAGGGACAATATCATAAATCTGAAAGGATATGGTATTTTGCTTCCAAAAACCTTACCTGTCAGAGAATTCCATTGATTGTCGGAAGTCATATATTCAAAGCACGTAATTTCTAGTTGACTATTCGACACAGTAAACTGATTAATCACAGTTTTATAAAGGCAAGGATGGGGTTCGAACCCATGATCTTTGGTTTACGAGACCAACGCCTTACCACTTGGCCACCATGCCTCAGTCACACTTGACCATTCCTTCAAGCAGAGACTGTCAGAACTTGGAATTTCCTACCCTGTGAGGGTGTATGATCTGTTGTTGAGTATTCTCAATGGTAAACTCAATAATCAGAGTATTATAAAGGCACGGATGGGGTTTGAACCCATGATCTTCGGTTTACGAGACCGACACCTTACCACTTGGCCACCATGCCTCTCTAGCCTTTGGCCAAAGCATCATGCTTAGATTGTGATAAATCCTAATGACACATTGGGTGCGACAATACAAAAAAAACATACCCTTTGGAGATGCTGGGGATTGAACCCAGGACCTCATACATGCGAAGCATGCGCTCTACCACTGAGCTACATCCCCTGTTTGTTCCTCTGCCCTCTGAGATGTTTTATAGGGAAAATATCATAAATTTGAAAGGATATGGTATTTTGCTTCCAAAATGTCTTACCTGTCAGAGAACTCCATTGAATGTCAGAAGTCATATATTCAAAGCACGTAATTTCTAGTTGACTATTCGACACAGTAAACTGATTAATCACAGTTTTATAAAGGCAAGGATGGGGTTCGAACCCATGATCTTTGGTTTACGAGACCAACGCCTTACCACTTGGCCACCATGCCTCATTCACACTTGACCATTCGTTCAAGCTGAGACTGGCAGAACTTGGAATTTCCTACCCTGTGAGGGGGTATGATCTGTTGTTGAGTATTCTCAATGGTAAACTCAATAATCAGAGTATTATGAAGGCACGGATGGGGTTTGAACCCATGATCTTCGGTTTACGAGACCGACACCTTACCACTTGGCCACCATGCCTCTCTAGCCTTTGGCCAAAGCATCATGCTTAGATTGTGATAAATCCTAATGACACATTGGGTGCGACAATACAAAAAAAACATACCCTTTGGAGATGCTGGGGATTGAACCCAGGACCTCATACATGCGAAGCATGCGCTCTACCACTGAGCTACATCCCCTGTTTGTTCCTCTGCCCTCTGAGATGTTTTACAGGGAAAATATCATAAATTTGAAAGGATATGGTATTTTGCTTCCAAAATGTCTTACCTGTCAGAGAACTCCATTGAATGTCAGAAGTCATATATTCAAAGCACGTAATTTCTAGTTGACTATTCGACACAGTAAACTGATTAATCACAGTTTTATAAAGGCAAGGATGGGGTTCGAACCCATGATCTTTGGTTTACGAGACCAACGCCTTACCACTTGGCCACCATGCCTCATTCACACTTGACCATTCCTTAAAGCAGAGACTGTCAGAACTTGGAATTTCCTACCATGTGAGGGGGTATGATCTGTTGTTGAGTATTCTCAATGGTAAACTCAATAATCAGAGTATTATAAAGGCACGGATGGGGTTTGAACCCATGATCTTCGGTTTACGAGACCGACACCTTACCACTTGGCCACCATGCCTCTCTAGCCTTTGGCCAAAGCATCATGCTTAGATTGTGATAAATCCTAATGACACATTGGGTGCGACAATACAAAAAAAACATACCCTTTGGAGATGCTGGGGATTGAACCCAGGACCTCATACATGCGAAGCATGCGCTCTACCACTGAGCTACATCCCCTGTTTGTTCCTCTGCCCTCTGAGATGTTTTACAGGGAAAATATCATAA
Source organism: Argentina silus (assembly GCF_951799395.1). Lineage (NCBI taxonomy): Eukaryota > Metazoa > Chordata > Actinopteri > Argentiniformes > Argentinidae > Argentina > Argentina silus. The sequence goes on from NC_139674.1 coordinate 7,721,819, forward strand.
ATTTGAAAGGATATGGTATTTTGCTTCCAAAATGTCTTACCTGTCAGAGAACTCCATTGAATGTCAGAAGTCATATATTCAAAGCACGTAATTTCTAGTTGACTATTCGACACAGTAAACTGATTAATCACAGTTTTATAAAGGCAAGGATGGGGTTCGAACCCATGATCTTTGGTTTACGAGACCAACGCCTTACCACTTGGCCACCATGCCTCATTCACACTTGACCATTCCTTAAAGCAGAGACTGTCAGAACTTGGAATTTCCTACCATGTGAGGGGGTATGATCTGTTGTTGAGTATTCTCAATGGTAAACTCAATAATCAGAGTATTATAAAGGCACGGATGGGGTTTGAACCCATGATCTTCGGTTTACGAGACCGACACCTTACCACTTGGCCACCATGCCTCTCTAGCCTTTGGCCAAAGCATCATGCTTAGATTGTGATAAATCCTAATGACACATTGGGTGCGACAATACAAAAAAAACATACCCTTTGGAGATGCTGTGGATTGAACCCAGGACCTCATACATGCGAAGCATGCGCTCTACCACTGAGCTACATCCCCTGTTTGTTCCTCTGCCCTCTGAGATGTTTTATAGGGAAAATATCATAAATTTGAAAGGATATGGTATTTTGCTTCCAAAATGTCTTACCTGTCAGAGAACTCCATTGAATGTCAGAAGTCATATATTCAAAGCACGTAATTTCTAGTTGACTATTCGACACAGTAAACTGATTAATCACAGTTTTATAAAGGTAAGGATGGGGTTCGAACCCATGATCTTTGGTTTACGAGACCAACGCCTTACCACTTGGCCACCATGCCTCATTCACACTTGACCATTCGTTCAAGCTGAGACTGTCAGAACTTGGAATTTCCTACCATGTGAGGGGGTATGATCTGTTGTTGAGTATTCTCAATGGTAAACTCAATAATCAGAGTATTATAAAGGCACGGATGGGGTTTGAACCCATGATCTTCGGTTTACGAGACCGACACCTTACCACTTGGCCACCATGCCTCTCTAGCCTTTGGCCAAAGCATCATGCTTAGATTGTGATAAATCCTAATGACACATTGGGTGCGAAAATACAATAAAAACATACCCTTTGGAGATGCTGGGGATTGAACCCAGGACCTCATACATGCGAAGCAGGCGCTCTACCACTGAGCTACATCCCCTGTTTGTTCCTATGCCCTCTGAGATGTTTTATAGGGAAAATATCATAAATTTGAAAGGATATGGTATTTTGCTTCCAAAACGTCTTACCTGTCAGAGAACTCCATTGAATGTCAGAAGTCATATATTCAAAGCATGTAATTTCTAGTTGACTATTCGACACAGTAAACTGATTAATCACAGTTTTATAAAGGCAAGGATGGGGTTCGAACCCATGATCTTTGGTTTACGAGACCAACGCCTTACCACTTGGCCACCATGCCTCATTCACACTTGACCATTCGTTCAAGCTGAGACTGTCAGAACTTGGAATTTCCTACCATGTGAGGGGGTATGATCTGTTGTTGAGTATTCTCAATGGTAAACTCAATAATCAGAGTATTATAAAGGCACGGATGGGGTTTGAACCCATGATCTTCAGTTTACGAGACCGACACCTTACCACTTGGCCACCATGCCTCTCTAGCCTTTGGCCAAAGCATCATGCTTAGATTGTGATAAATCCTAATGACACATTGGGTGCGACAATACAAAAAAAACATACCCTTTGGAGATGCTGGGGATTGAACCCAGGACCTCATACATGCGAAGCATGTGCTCTACCACTGAGCTACATCCCCTGTTTGTTCCTCTGCCCTCTGTGATGCATTATAGGGAAAATATAATATATATTAAAGGACAGAGTGTTTTACTTCTTACCCATCATTGAACTCTAATTCATGCAGTTTTGTCAAGGCACAGATGGGGTTTGAACACATGTTCTTCTGTGCTTTATCACTTGGCCACCATGCCTCATCAATATAGTGTCACTCTTTCAAGCATAGATTGTGATAAGTCTTGAAGATGCGTTGGGTTTTATCACAGTCAGGCTTTTTCAGAGATTCTTGAGATTGAACCCAGGACCTCATACTGTACATGCGAACCATTTGCTCTTCCGCTGAGCTACATCCCCTGAATTGTTGTGGAAATGCAACATTTCCTAAAGCACATCCTGTTTTGGTTCCAAAGCTTTGAACCTTTCAGAGAATACTACTTATTTTTAGGACTTGGAGTTTCCTACCAAGTCATGCCATGTCATTTGTCATTGAGATGTAATTAAAGATGGAATTTGTTCAAAGCATATTCAAGATCTATAAGAATTACAATTCTATGAAGATTGTGGAGATTAAACTGGATTTCATACAGGCAAAGCATGCCCTCTACCACTGAACCACATCTCCTGGCATTTAAAACCTCTTTAATATCAGTTGAGGAGATTCCTCTTAAAGTTATAATGCTTACCAAAACATTTGAGTTCAAATGTTAGAAGAGTACATGGTTAAAACTGCTGTAGGCTTAACTTAGCTGTTGTTGCTCAAGACAGCGGGCAAAGAAGATGCATAGCCAATAGCATTGCAAAGGCCTAAAGAGGGACAGAACCGGAGGAGCTAAGGGGGCTGAAGGCTCTTTAAGAGCCATGGGGAGCATCTATACTGAACAGTAAATCAGTCAGCTATTCCAAACTGGACATTGCCTCGGGGTAGCCTGTGCTCTCTCTAACTGCTCTATTTTGAACCAGGGTAATGCCAAGGCCATTAAAAGCTATCAGAGCCTCCACTGGGGATCTGCAGTCTCTCAAAGGCCCCTCAAGTTTGTTGTTTAAAGTACAGCACAGTATGCCCTCCTTTCAAGCATAATAACTAATTCACAATTCATTTAACTACCTCCAGCAAGTAAATCCGTCTTGCAAAAGGAAATTCCCAGGTAAGGAATGTAGCACAAAAAAACTACTTATAATAATTATACTCATATCATTTCCCACCAAACAAATACCTTGATTAGATGTTAAGAGAGAGACTCAATGAGATTGTTCAATCTAATTAAAAGGATAGATTGTAATCCATATTCACCCAAACAATGAGCTCATTTTCTATTCAGAAATGTATTGAAACACACGTCTTTATCAAGACTGTGTCTGACTTGAATTGACTTTATGAACTCAATGATCACTACTTTCATCTCAAAAACATTGGAGTAGCTCACCCAAGGGAACTGAGTTTATAAGAGAAAAGGGGGAAACATTTAATACCTAGACAACTGAATCAAGCTCTTTGTTTTGTGCAATGGAGTATGCTGAGCCTGCCTTATGCTGAGCCTGCCTCAACCATAAAGGTTTAACACAAAATAAAACACACTGAAATACAGTTAACTCAGACTCTCTGTAGAGATATACCACACATGGCTTGACATGCTTGGAGCCAAAGGCAGGTTTCAGTACTATACAGCTTTTGCTATCAGACTTTAGAACTATAAATTACTTTCTTTTGAAAACAAGGCTTATTCAAGGTTACGGCTCCTACTTTAACAGACACCAGGACACCATTAAGCTACAGTGCTAACATTACAGAAAACAGCATACTCTTATGAAATCTTTTGATGTGATATTTTGTCATTGATATACAGTATAATGAATGCAGTAGATTTTTCCTAAAGCAAAAGCCATTAAAATCAATCATTTCATCCTTTTACTCTTTTTGTAAACCGAAACAAAAGATAACTGGCTAGGGAGATCAGTAAGATCTGAGAATTCTGAGGCACAAAGAAAGTGCAAATGTGCCCATGTTGCTGCCATCATTCAGATCCAATTCATTACATTAGTAGGCATGGTAGACAGAACAGGACCCCTTACTCTGACAATCCAAACCACCAATATGACCAATCACCCATAATGAACCCAAATTAATGCATGAAGAGAGGAAACGTCTAAAAGTCTCGAATTCCAAATGCCTGCTACCCCTCAGCTTTGTGTTGATAACAAGTGGCACTTTGCTTTGAGTGTTTGACACAAATTGCTGTTTTAACCCAAATTATCCCCATCTCTTAGATCTCCCTCTGGCCTAATTGATAGGAGCCAGGGTTGAAACCCTTTGAAGTCCCCCCTACTTCAAACACTGCAAGCGCTGCAGAGAGGGTCTTAGGAGTGCTCAGTCTGCATCTCATCTTCTACCTGGAGAAATGGCTGCAGCCAAAATGGGGAGCGGCTGATGGCACATCCTATATATCCCATGTAGATAAGATGGAGGCTGGGCTGGTCAATTGGGCTTGCATCTGTTTACATCGTTAAACACAGTGGGAGCTACTAACTGATGCCCTGTGCTGACAGGCGGAGGAGAGGATACTTTTATTTTTTTTCAAAAAGAGAAGGAGGGATGAATAGTGAAGAAAAAAAAACTGTGAAGCAAAAAAAACAAAAAACAAAACGATTTGGAGTTCTGTCTGACAGAGGGGACGGCTTTGATGTATGTTTCACACATATCATGCTTCCATAATGTTCTACCACACCCCCTGATGTTTTTACAAACCGTCAAATTCTACAGAGAGCCCAGCAAAGAGAGAGAGAGAGAGAGAGAGATTAAGGGAGAATGAAGGCAGTTGGACTGAAACCAATCAACTGAGGGTGTTAAAGCAATATTGTGAAAAACCGAAGGATCAATACAGCATGCAACTTATCGTCTTTAGAAGATGGAGTGGAGAGTGAAAGGGAGAGAGAGTCCTTGTATTGAATGAGTAGGATGGATGTAAGAAAAAAGAAAGGAGCATGTGTTTATTTTCGATCTAATAGGTATTCTACACACTATATTTTAAGCAATACTAAAGACTTGGGAAAAGATCATGAGAAAATAGGTCTTTCAAGATGAGTCTGAATCAGATACAACAAAAGAGAGAAGAATCAGACTTCTGTAGTTAGCTTATGCACAGCCTAACATCTTACGAATGAACTACTGTAGAAAATGGAGACCTTTTGGTTATACAGCTTGTGTGTTGTTAGGGCAGTGGTAACAGAGGCCGATGCGAATTAAACATGTCCTTACAGTGACAGAGTGCACCCTGCAGGGAGGCTTGTGGTGACAGTCGATCTATCTTTTATCACCATACCCCCACTGCCATCCACAGCAAATTAATCCATAAGCACAATGGTAGAGCACAATGCCATTTTCTACTGTCACAATCGTTTTATTCCCCAGTTAATATTTCTCTCCTGCCCCTCTCCCTCTCTTTTCTCTCTGGCTTCTGCTGCCACATGTGGTCAGGAAGGATAATTTCCTGCCTGATACCGGCTTACAGGCTGGCATTTCATCCACAACATGGGCAGGCATGTATAGGCTGTAATTGAAATTCTGAACCGAGAGAGAAATAGTTTGGCGTGTGTGTGTGTGTGTGTGTGTGTGCGTGTGTTTGTGCGTGTGTGTGTGCGTCTGCGTGTGCGTGTGCGTGTGTGTGTGTGCGTGTGTGTGTGTGTGATACCAGCATGCAGGCTGGCTTTTAATCTACAACATGGGCAGGCATGTTTAGGCTGTCATTTAAATTCTGAACATAGAGGCAGAGAGAGAGAGAGAGAGAGAGAGAGAGAGAGAGAGAGAGAGAGAGAGAGAGAGTGTGTGTGTGTGTGTGTGTGTGTGTGTGTGTGTGTGTGTGTGTGTGTGTGTGTGTGTGTGTCTTTTCTAGCATCATCTATCACATTCTCTAAGATTGATTTTCTGAAGACAATATTCCAAACTGATCAAGACTTCATTTTCTACAGTCTCACACAGGCTGGCATTTCATCCATAACATGGGCAAGCATGTATCGGCTGTAATTACAATTCTGAACAGAGAGAGAGAGAGAGAGAGAGAGAAATGGACTCAATGTAACCAATTTTAGGGCTCTCAAATGTAGGGTTCAAAATTTACAGGCAGGTCTAATATGCATCCATTCGTGCCATTTAGGATTACCAGTTCTATGGGAGTTTTCCAACTTCTAAAAGATATGAAGACATTGACACTCCTCAAACCTTCACTACGTCAAACTATCCACCATCCTCTATTGTAAAAAGTCAATGGGACACATATTCACTGTGGCATTTCAAAAATATGAATCTAGAGACCAGAGGTTGGCTATTCTTCCATTCAAACTCAGTGGTGGGGAGAAAGGAGAATAATTGTGGGGATGTCTATCAAAAACAGAATGGCAACAACCATGCCTTTATACTCAAACTGTCTCCTCAAGAGGATGATTAGGCTCTGGCAATAAGGGAAGCCCACGTCAAAACAGAGTTTAGCAGCCAGGTTTAAGTGAGTGTTTTTCGTCTCCTATTGAGAAACCATGCATAATACCTCTCTGGCTGGATTGGGAGTTTGGATAGAGCTAGAGGTTTTTAAATCAATATATCAGAGATACAGCTAAAATGGCATACTCTAAGAATAGGCTTGTAGTATTTAGGGTTTAGAATTTACAGGCAGGTCTACTATGCTTCCATTCATTGACTTTAGGAATACCAGTTCTATAAGGGTTTTCCAACTTCTAAAGGAAATGATGAAATTAACACTCCTCAAACCTTCACTCTTTCAAACTATACACCATCCTCTATTGTAAAAGGTTAATGAGACACATATTCACTGTGGAATTAAAAAACAAATCATCCTGAGACCAGAGGTTTGCTATTCTTCTGTTAAGTCATTAACAAATCATCTTCTTCTAGTTGCATTCACATTACCTGCTCTTTACGATATGTTCATCAAAATATAAACAGATTTTAATCTAAATATGAGATTCCTAAAAGGAAATAAATCAATTCGTTACACTGTGTGTGTGTGTGTGTGTGTGTGTGCATGTGTGTGCGTGTGTATGCCTATCTCTACCCGTAATATAACCGTCCTCCCACACTCCCAGCTACTGTACAGTTTCCTGACAAGCTGAATATGTGTTGATAAATATACCAGCAGCACACACCCGGCCAAGGTAGACAGGATGGTAACGAGGCAAGCAGAACGTAGGAGCTGGGATGAGGAGAGGAGGATTCCAAGACTTAACCCACTGCAGTAGAGGAAGGGAGAGAGAGACATGCAAGTAAGGGTCTTTGACAGGTGCATTTGCTAGGCAAAATTACATGGAAACCCAATATATGAGGATAAGTTCATATAAACAATGCAGCAAAGAGAGTTGGCTTAGGGTGTAGCTAAAGAACTGAACTCCCAGACAGAGACTGTGATCTTCCTGTCCCCTTTCCCTCTGAGCAACGATGATTTACCACCCTAACCACACACACCACAAGTCAATCCCAGGTCCCTATCTGCAAATGGGGTGGCACCTTTTAAACACAGCTCTTCTTACAACAAGAGTGTGTGAGGGTGTTAATGCCGGAGCCCAGTTCTAAAAGCGTCTGAATCTGACCTTGAAACCATTAACTCTCTAATTTGACTGATAAAGCCTCAGGTTTTTAATCTGCCATATTCCTTATCAGGACCTATTCTGTAACAGCAGCCCGGCAGGGACAAATTGAAGCAGTACTGCTGGATGGGGAAGGGGGGAGGGGGGGGGGGGGGGGCTGAGGTGATAAAGAGGGGAGGCTTTAAATAGAAAGATCCACTACGGAGTGCAAGACACTTAGGTGGTACAGCTATCAGCGGGCCGCGCCACGTGATGACCCAGGCAGCATCTTCTTCACCATATTTGGGGTATGTAAAAGATAACCACCATGGAAAGAATGGACAAGCACTTGTACCCTCTTGTCCCCGTTGCTAAATTAAGGCCGTGGTCTTACAAAGCTCTGAATTGGCCCCCCGTGTGCTGGATGTCACAGGGCCGATGAGCGAGCCTATCTGAGTCTCCTATCTGAGTGGTGTGGTGCTCAGCGTCCATGCTATCGCACGACACACTTCTCTAATTAAGCTGGATAGGAGGAGTGAAACACCCACGCCACAGTGATGCTGAGAGGCTGCCTGTGATTGATTACTAGTGGGACAAAGAAAGTTGTCAGGTCTTTCCTACCTCAAATGTCAATCTGTCTCTAAGGGGGTAGTTAAGAAGAGAATCAGTCTATATACGTGTGTATACTGTACATCCAGCGTACATGGGCATGTCAGCAGATTTATCCCGAGGCTCTAGTCCCATTTTAGCAGTATACAAGTTGGTCAGCGATACTTTCAAACACAGAGGTTAACCACAACAATATAAAATAGCCTCAAGGCTTGGCAGGTTGTCAGCTTTGCTCAGAGCGACCAAGCCGATATGAACAAAAAGGCTACGCTAAATCAAGGTCCTGCCTCACACACTAACAAAACCAGCGTGAAACTTTCTTGATTGAATCGTGTTTTCTTCCCCCCTAAAGAGTTAAACAGGTGAAAGGTCATTGATCCATTTGACCAAGTTTAAATTGCAACGGGCAAATAGTAAGGTCTGAACACCCTACGAATGGACAAACTTCAGGTTACAGCAAACAGACAGATGGTTATATTGCCTTTGTGCGATACGATTATGCTCCATGACATACAGTGTCTATCCATAGCATACCATCCATGAGGCACTTTCCTGAAGTGTCCTCAATTACCATTCCATTACTGACGTATCCGATAGCAATGCCATTACTTGCTCTCCACTTCCTATGATGCCGTCCTGTTGAATCAGCTCAACTCTCTAGTGGCACTTCTTCCCGCTCCTGGAGCAGCGACCTTAGCTGCACAGAAAAGAGCCCCTGTGATGAATGGCCAGAGACAATGTGAGATGACGTCAGTTTGGTTATTGGTGTCTCCCGCAGCTGTTGATGGTGTGAATGAAACGAAAAGGGACACAAGGAGAGTAAGTGCTGAGCTACAATCTCTACCTCTTATCTCCATCTCTCTCCCTCTCTCTCTCTCTCCCTCTCTCTCTCTCTCACTCTTTTCCTCCTCACGGTGAGGACACTTGAACACGTCTATTGATGGGCCATTTGACAGCCCTGTCGGCGCCATTAAGATGTGTGGATGTCGTAACAGTGTGTGGACTGTAGCAAACAGAATAGTAAACACACACACACACACACACACACACACACACGCACGCACACAACACAAACATACAACTCACGCAAGCAAGCACAAATACACCACACATTAATCATCATAATCTGAAAAAAAGAAAAAGAAAAATACAATGAACAGATCAGAGAAAAAAAGTGGAGAAAAGAACCCTTTTGCCATCTTTCTCAGCCATAATGGATGTTTGCTGATTGAAATGGTTCTTTGAAGGGAGCGTCTGTCAGCACTTTTCCTTTAGGCAGCTGCTCCAGTTCTCAGAAGTAGAGAGAAGAAGGCGGCCTTACCCATTAGAGAGGGTTAACACACGTATGAATTCCTTGCTAATGTGTGAATGAACGCTGTGTGTCTCAGACAAACGCCCACGGCTCCGTCCACAGAGGCTGACGCTGGCGGAGACCACTTGGAGAGAGGGAAATAAAAAGGTGAGGAAGATGTACGTCTTCAGCCGTGGCGTCGTCTCCTTCATCTCTCTGTGAGGAAATGTCACAGTGTTGTCCACTTGTTTACTGAACAATGGATTTTTTTTAACTGCTGTTTTGAATCAATGGACAGACAACACACTACATCAGACGATTTGTTCAAGGAGATATTGTTTGAGAAGATATTACGATTGGCTCTTACTATACGTAGGGTTGGCTCTAAGAAAAAAGCTTAATAACACAGGCATGGGCTATGCATACCTCTAGAAACAGCACTGCAGTGCACATTTTTAAAGCTATGATTCCCAAGAAGGGCATCTTAGATACAATCACACTACCTAGCAGGACATTCTATAAATCAATTTCAACATTTAATGTACCATAACCATTTCGGTAACGGATAAATTCATAAATACATGAGTACCTCAGACTTAACATGGTCAAAAAGAGGTAGTATTAAATATTCATATTAAGTGCATTATTCATAGTCAAGTATTTGAGAAAGTTACAAGAGATAGATTTACGAATCAATAATTCATCAGATGCAATTTACAACACTTAAATAGTGCATTGAAATCCACTTGGTGTGATTCATCAGAGGACCACCGATATAGGAACTGTGCTGAGGGATTAAAAACAGAAGCCGGCGTGAGCCCCTCTGCCGCCGCGCTAAGCCCTCTGTCATGCTCACCTATGGGGAGACGTGTGTTGCTTGTTTTCTCCCCTTCACCCAGGGCCACATTAGCATGAGCTAAACGCTAGGAAAGCAAATACTGACACCCAGCATGGCCAGCGCTAGGACTCACAGATACACCACCAGGAGGGACAGCTGGAAAGGGAAGGCAGACGGGGAGGCAAATGAAGAGGGGAGGGAGGGAGGGAGGGAGGGAGGGAGGGAGGGAGGGAGGATGGAGAGCGATGTGGCACTGTTCCTTGTCTTGGACACCTGGGAGTGTGTGCCATGAAGCTAGTGCTCCTGGTGTGGTTACCAGACGGACACACAGCATGGCATAGCATGTGTTTCACACAGACTCAGACCGTCTGTGTCCCTGTGCCACTGACCTGCACCAACACAGACCGTGGACAGCAGAAATGGGAGGACTGGCTCATTGTAATGCATGAAATGGAATGAGGAATAGTATTACACACATGTGTGGACAGCAAGGAATGTGTGTGTGTGTGTGTGTCCAAAACCCACATTGCAGCAGAATGTTGTAGACTTGTAGCACTGTTAAAATATTAAGATGAAATAACAACATGAAAAAATGTACTTCCTCCGTTTCTTAGTATCCCCAAAAATCTACAATGGCCACCAAAAAGGCATCTCAGATGTGCTCTGATTAGCTGGCCACTGTCCGATCCCTGCCAGCTTGCATGGACATGTGCCCAGGTGATGCTTGGGTTGATGGGATGCCTTTGCCGGGCACCACATACTGTAGGGGGTCTCGGGGGCTGGGCATGTGTTGGTGCTTGGCAGGACTCCATCCCCCAGACTCCCCTCTGTCTCCAGACGGACAGTCACTTCCTAGTCAGGGATTAGACCAGGCTTCCTGAGCTCCAAACCAAACACATCTCCACTGTTTCCTCTGCTGGCACACAGGGATGTTTACCACTGAAACACTGGAGTGATACAGGGAAGCTATTCGAGAGGACAGAACACTCAGGGGTGGATTCTTCTAACTCCCATTTTCCAGTTCTCCCTCTGCTGTACCTCCTGCTTATGCCATGATCTATTTTAGAATGTCTGTTCAGGGCTAAGCAGCTTTCTTTAAAAGAAAGGAAGAGAGCCTCACACTCTTGCTCCGGTGCTAATGATTTATTGGACCAACGTTTTGGCACCCAGCTGCCTTCTTCAGGGTTTCTTCAGGTTCTGAAGAAGGCAGTTTGCTGCTGAAATGTTGGTACAATAAATAATTAGCATCGGAGCAAGAGTGTGTGGCTCCTTTTCTTGCTTTTAAGTTTCACCCGCCAGCCTGCACCTCACCAGACTATGATATGCCTTTTCTTGTTTTTTTTAACAGGGCTAAGCAGTTACCACAAATAAGTCACACAGCAATCATTCCAAAATATCCAACTGCAACTCAGTGTTTTCTTCAGAGACGCTGCTGAATTCCACTCACAGTCCAAAAATACAAACCCCTGTCTTTATGCTGATCTCACACTACCAACCCCAATTGGCAGCAGGCTCAGGCCCCGATGTAAACACTCACATCTCAGAAATGTTTGGACTGCTGACTGGATGAAAGAAACACTGCTGGCTTAATTCACTGTCGGAGATCGGTTAGTATCTCTTTCAACCCAAAATATATTTAGAAAACGATAGATTCACAATGATTAAGTCATATGAAGTTTGCTAAGGGTATTGCGGCGCATTGGGAAAAATGCGTATGTGTTCCAACCCAGCTTTGAAGAAGACGGGTTCCGTAGCGATGCTTCCTCTCACCATATGCTCAGACAGCTCCTTGCCTTCCTGCAGGAGTCAGTTCAACCATCGCAGACTTCAGAGGAGGCAGCGGTAGCCTCGAGTCATTGCTGACACATAAACACAATTCTAAATGAAGTGAATTATAACATGAGCAAAAAACGTCACCCTTTTTTGTGTGTGTGTGTGTGTGTGTGTGTGTGTGTGTGTGTGTGTGTGTGCGTGCGCGTGTGTGTGTTTTCGCCCATGCATATGTGGTGTTTTGAGTGTTTTTCAGGCAACCCTTTTTGAACCATTACTTTATTAGTTTCATTTTGTATTCGTACTGAATGGCTTAAGTGAAGAAGTACCTCTCTCCACTATCATAATGAATGAAATGCTTTCAGGACTCAAAGCTAGTTCTTTACATGGAGACATGTTTTATAACATAATTAAAAAAAAATCATGTTCTTGCTTTTTCCTTTCCACCACTGATTTTGTCCCTGCCTTGCAAAACTAAGTTGTTAGTGATAATGCATTGCAAGGTTGACTCATTCTGTCAGATACAAGCACTGTATGTCTTTTGAAAACTAATAGAAATTATGGGATAAAAGAATGATTATTGCTCTGGTTTGACCAATAGATTTTTCAAAGCACTTAGATATTTGAATGGTGAGAGAGAGAGAGAGAGAGAGAGAGAGAGAGAGAGAGAGAGAGGAGGAAGAGGAGGAGAGATGAGGAAGAGGGAGAGAGGGAAAGAAAGAGGGGAATAAGGGGAGGTTTGAGAGAGTGGACACTGACTAATCCTTGGTGACCCTCTCCTGAGGACTGTTAGTGCACAACCAGTTCATCACCAGTTTTCAAGACCAACTGCAGGAGGTCTGTTGCTTGAAAATGAAAAAGAAACAATCTCTTAACTGTTGGTGGGGAATAATGCTAGGATATCCAATAGCACACCATTCAGTATCGATATCCCAGAGTGATTTTGTACTGTATTTCACACGGTTAGAGATTAAGGAGTAAGCAACCATGCCGGCAAACCATTCAAGCTCACTGTGGACCAAAGCACAGCAAGAAAACTCATATTAACTTAGCTCGCAAAGACGTCACTTAATGGACCTTTATTGAAAACTGAAAGAGTAAAGGGGATTTGAACTCCCAAGAGTCAGCCAGCCACTATTACTTCCTCGAGGCTTGGAAACGGAGGGCGGGAAGAAAAAACATCATAATGACGTTGGCAGGGAACTTTGGGGACTGTGGTATGGATGGTCACCAGGGACCTTGCGCCCAGGTTTAGCTTTATGGGTGCCCAGGGAAATCATACAGTACGTGGTAGCTGCAGATCTCTCTGGTGCCTCCTATGTCCTGGAACTGTCCACCCACACGAGAGGGGCCTGTGGTGGTGGGGTCATACAGAGTAGTGCACACACACACACACACACACACACACACACACACACACACACACACACACACACACACACGAGTAACTGATCTTCTCCGTTACGGATTAGTCATGGATCGAGGGAAAAATATGATGAAAGTGCTATAGGTGTTACAAGGTGATTGTGAGTGAAATTTCTCAAAAAAACCAGCCAGCAGGGAGAAGATGTAAAGGAACTACATGTGACTCTTTCATAACAAGTGTTATGAAAATCTTGGAAGGAGTGTGTGTGTGTGTATTCCTCCCAATGGTATATCTGTTTTTAGCTCATATCCAGACTAGGATGGATAGATGGAAGAAAGGAGTGTGGGCTCAGATGAAGGGCTTGTGGAGGCCAGGTGGCAGAGTTGAGATGAAAGGAGCAAAAAACGCCACTGATCCTCAGTGAGTTGTTGGAGATGATGCCATAGATAGAGCTGAGAGGAGAGGGAAGAGCAGAGAGCTCTCTGCCTCCAAGCTGCTGATGCATCAGGGCCAACCCTCGTTGAGCATGGAAAGGGATCACAGCGGCTCACACACCCACTCATCAACATGGCCAGAGACACAGGAGGGGTCAGGGGTGGAACGGGGGAGAGAGAGAAAGAGAGAGCAAGAGAGAGAGAAGGAGAGACAGAGGTGGAGAAATGGGATGGAGAGAAAGAAGGAGAGACATAATATCACATGAGATAGAAAAGAGAGAGACAGTGACCCCTAAAACAACAGCACATACATATGCTGTATTTCCGAGTCATAAAACATGCAGAACTATGAAATATTTTATCAGGAACACAAATGCAGAGTGTAAGCTATGACATTGAGTCTACCATGCTGTGTAGTGCAATGCCAGCTGCCCCCTGGGTGAGAAAAGAGACAGAAAGTGACCCCTAAAACAACAGCACATGCATATGTCTCCAAGTCATAAAACATGCAGAACTATGAAATATTTTATTAAGAACACAAAAGCAGAGAGTAATCTATGACATTGAGTCTAGCATGCTGTGTGGTGCAATGCCAGCTGCCCCCTGGACTCCTCCCACCCTGGAGCGCTGGAGAGGGCCTCTGCCTACCTTGATGCACTGCTGCAGGACATCATGTTGCCTCACCTGCAATAATATGCATACATTTGCATATCCAATGCCATTGTCTTGCATAATCCAACACAGGAAGAGCGATGGAAGCTTCACTTTGGGGTAGTGTTTTGTCAATAAAAGTGTAAAGTTTGCATTATTTTGCATAGTTAATGAGCTGCATGGCATCTGGTGTTGCAGGTCGTTCATATTTTGTTTATGAGCGTGCATGTCGTAACTTCTCCCCGGGGTACAGCTGTTCATTGCTCTCTCTCTCTCTCTGTCTCTCTGTCTCTCTCTCTCTCTCTCTCTCTCTCTGTCTCTCTCTCTCTCTCTCTCTCTCTCTCTCTCTGTCTCTCTCTCTCTCTCTCTCTCTCTCTCTCTGTCTCTCTCTCTCTCTCTCTCTCTCTCTCTCTCTCTCTCATGTCTGATGTCTGTCTACATGACTGGGGTTCACAAGCAGGATGTGTTTATGTATACAATACGGAGCATAAATCCAGCAGATCAAGACAAACACATGCCAAATCTTTGTGACAACACTATTGTTGACTCATTCAAGCAAATATTACAACCTAACCATAGCGAATAGTTGGCTAAAATTTGAAAATAATGTTTAATTGAACTTGACAAGAAATGACTGTCAGCACATACTGTAGCTCTGCTTTTGTATCTAATAACTCAAGTTGAACATCCCTAAACAAACCAAAACAAGGCAAGTGCATAAAAGCCTTCCTTACTAAGTCGGAAGTTGACCACACCTGTGATAGAACCAGAGGCAACATCCCATCATATCCTCTGTACCGATGCCCTCTGCAGAGATCAGACTGGGGCGCGAGAAGAAGACAAAGGAGCAGGTGGAAGATTTAGAGAGAGAGATTAAAATCTCTGAGGCACGGAGTGAAAACAACCCCTTTACCGTCCAGTTGAACGAAGGAACTCCAAGGGAGACTTTATTATTTGTATTCTTATTTACAGCAGCTTTGACATCTTTATCTTTGTTCCCACCAGCCTGGCACAGTCAGTCCAAACACTATGACCTTGCAGCAACAACTCTCTCTCTCTCTCTCTCTCTCACTTTTAACAGTACTTTTTCCAAAAAAGAAATCATAGCCGCTTGCAAACATGTCATGTTGATGACTTGTCTTTTGTTGTATGAGAACAAAGAAAAAGTTTGTGCTGTCCTCAAATGTTCTGATCGTGTATTGTTTTTTTCCAAAAAAGTGAAGGCAGCCTGACAAATTTGAATGATGAATGCTACTTGTTGTCCTTCAAGTGAAAGGGAAAGTGGAAGGCCTGTGGGAGCAGGGGATGAGTCTCTGTGTTGTGGGATACAGGCTGCGGTGAGGCTATCATCACAAGTTGCTAATTACTAAAGAGGAGCTGTTGACACACCGCTGCACAATGCTAATGAATACAAGAGGCGCTACGCCACAGGAGACAACGCTGTCAGAACTACAATGCATAGGTGGCGTAGTGAGATATCAAATGACTGTGTGTGTGTGTGTGTGTGTGTGTGTGTGTGTGTGTGTGTGTGTTTGTGTGCACGTGTGCGTGTGCGTGTGTACGTGTAGGTAACAGATCTGTCGAGAATCACACATTAAAAGAGTAGGTGTGAAAAGGACGTTCTAATTATTTCCATATCTAAGCTTCATATATAAAGCTTATGAGAAGCTGAAGATGAATACCTTCCACCAACCGCAGTTACCACAATTCAGTAATGGGAGTATTTTGGGGGGAACTGCACTGATGCAGACGATTACTGTTTCTAAGTCTGGCCTCTGGCACCCAGTGGAAATTACAAAAAGGGCTTTTTCACACCTGTATTCTCTCTTCGACAGGTGGGTCGGAAAAAACAGACTGGAAATAGAAAGTGGAAATGAAAGTCCCCCAGGGAGAGAGATGATGGTTTTCGGGGGAGAGGCTGTGGAGTGTAGGTGGGGGGTAGATAGGGAATGTGTCAGGCTGGAAGAGAGGAGGGGAAAACAAAAGGGAGGGATGAAGAACTGGGCTGCCTGATAGCTGACAGAGGGACATCACTCGCTGTGACAAGGACAGAGGCCCTTATCACAGGGTTGCACTCTGCGGGCAAAGAAGGAGGGCTTGGAGCTCCTGAGTTTGTTTTCATTGATGAAAAACGTCCTCCGAGCCAACCATGGTTCACTGTGATGATGGCAGTCTTGCAATTCACTGCGGTTTGGAGTTTTACTCACCACAGTGAAGGATGTCATACAGCCACATGAGATCGCATCACATGAATGGTGGTGAGAGTGGAACATCCCGTCCTGTGCATTCGTATTGGTTGTCTTTGTTTTTCGTATTCATTTATTTCCTGTTTTACTCACATTGTTTTTCCATTTCTGTCACTTCGTTATCTGCCCTTGTGTGTTTTCCTGCTTGGGTGATTGTCTGCCCCGCCCCGATTGATTTCACCTTTTCCTTCCCATCATTCCCTGTGCATATAGTCTGTGTGTGCCTCTGTTTCGTTGCCAGTTTGTTTATTGTGCCTCTGTGTCAATAGGTCCCAGGAATCTCTCTAGTGTCCTAGTTTTTTCATGGTTATTGATCTTTGAGTGTTCTTTTTGACTTGGCCTTTTTGCCTTCTCCCTGTTGGACTATCTGCCTGGATCTCAGATTTGATTATCTGTGTACCTTTCTCTGTTTTGTCTACCCCTTTCTGGATATACGCGACCGATTGACTGCCCCCCCGTGTACCGAACCTTTTTCTAGTAAATACTAATACTACTTTTGGATCAAGCCTGTGTCTTGAGTCGTGCTATTGAGTCCTCTGCCCAAGTACTTGTCATTACAGAGAGTCGGTGTAGCAGAGGTGGTTTGGAAACACATCGATGAGTCGCCTCTTGAGAGTGTTCCTCTCAAACTGGGTGTTAGCCAATCCAGCAGCTAGCTAGAAGTATATTCTCCCCCTTGATTGGTAGTCTCCGCCCATCATTTGCATCACCAGCTATGTGTACACACAGTAAGCCAGGGGTTTGATGAGCAAAATAGTCAATCTTAGGCATGGTATGATCCTCATGGTATGATCCTCATGGTATGATCCTCATTATGAGCCTCATTTTCCCATGTGTTGGTGGCACCACCTCTGTGAGAGAACCCCCAGACAAAGAAGCGTCAGAAGTCCACACTGCCCATCAGTATTCAACGCAAGCTTTGCCACTAAACTGAAACCAGCCGGAGAGTGTCGCTAATCTGCTGTGAAAGCTGCCTGCTCTGAAGAAAACATCTCAAGCGTTGAACTGATGCCGGTCTGCTCCCTGCTAAAGTCAATCTCCCGCTTGACTCCCCCTCTGCCTGCACACACGTTCGCTCTCAAACACACGCGCACACGCACACACACACACACACACACACACACGCACGCACACACACACACACACACACACACACACACACACACACACACACACACACACACACACACACACACACACACACACACACACACACACGAATATGCCAGTGAGCTGACTCATGCCCTCAGGTCTGCCAGTGAGGGTGGGGGTGCAGGTGGGTAGAAGGCAGTCAGTAGGGGATGGGGGGGGGGGGGGGGGGGGGGGCTTTGGTTTCTCTGGCTGACAAATGTCCCCTCTCGCTCTCTTTCAGGCTCCCGTAAGCTCGTGATTGATCAAGCTGTGGAGGCCAACAGACTTCTATAAAGAACAATAACACCCAGCGCCCAGGAAACACCCCTCAGGAAAACTCTGATGACATTTCCTCTTCACGGGCAGATCATTTCCCGCCTTTCGTTAAGCTCTCAGATGAATGGACACCATTACTTGTGATCACCAGGGCTGTTGTCCTACAGGGCTGTTGTCCTACAGGGCTGTTGTCCTACAGGGCTAGTTGGCCACACTCACTATAGGGACACATTTTAACAACACAAAGAATTTATGTCGACGTCATAACACAATGGATCACTTAGATACACTCACTTTGGCCCAAACTTTCAAATGAGGTTTGAATATAACAAATAATATGTGGTTTTATCATGCACGTCGTGATACTTTTTGGTCTTATACCTACAGTATAATCACCCTGGCATGAAGGTCATGCAATGACAGAATTTAAACTACTGTGAGAAACCTGGTCTGTTTTGACACAAGCTCCACTTTATTCGCTATTTCATGAATATTCAGTATATTATGAATATTCAGTAGTATAGGTTCAGATGGACAAGGCTATACACTGTGTGTGTGTGTGTGTGTGTGTGTGTGTGTGTGTGTGTGTGTGTGTGTGTGTGTGTGTGTGTGTGTCTGTGTGTGTGTGTCTGTGTCTGTTCATCCACACAGAGAGAGATAGAGAGAGAGAGAGAGAGAGAGAGAGAGAGGATAGGGTGGGCAAAGACATGCTGCAGGGCATGCCTCCACAGTGAACCTGACCTAGGGTTGCGTGCTGTGGTGTGTGAAGTGCTGGTCAGCAGACTGTGTCAGTCAAACCCAGGGGAGGCAGAGCAGACAGCTGGACAGAGTGGAGACTACACTGTAACACTCACAGCGTGGCACGGCCCAGTGACCAGCACACTCACTACAGAACACTCACTACAGAACACAGGCAGAAAGAGAGGCAGAGGCAGAGAGAGAGAGAGAGAGAGAGAGAGAGAGAGAGAGAGAGAGAGAGAGAGAGGGGCAGAGAGGCAGAGGCAGAGAGAGAGAGAGAGAGAGAGAGAGAGAGAGAGAGAGAGAGGCAGAGGCAGAGGCAGAGGCAGAGGCAGGGAGGAGAGGAGAGGAGAGGAGAGGAGTGAGTCCTCAGCACTGTTGAACCGTAATCACATTTGTGGAAATAGAATGATATCGGAAACTCATGAAGAGCTTCATCTGTTCTGACACAAAGCACAGGGAGAGGAAAATGAAAACAAGAAAGAGAGAGGGAGAGAAAGAGGGAGCAAGAATCGACCCGAGAGAGCGACTAGGGAGCGAGGGAGGAAAAGAGAAGGGTAGGCAAGGCATGTGTGCTGCAATAGCAGGGGAAAGGAGGGAAAAAAAACAGATTTGGAGATGAAAGAAGTGGTATGTCAAACTGAATTATGTCCAAGATAGATTGGAAAGAACATGCGTGCTAGAATCCTATATGAACAGCCGCCGCCCTGAAGAGGAGAAGCCCTTATAGACCCAGCAGGCTCCCTGCTCACTGCACACACAACCCAAGTCTAGCAAATGAGATCGGCAGCTTGCCCTGATGCAGGGATAGCAAAAGCAAATTCTCACTTTGGCACGCAAAAACAATCCCTCTTATTTTCGCTAATGAGGAAAACGGAGTTTGATTGCTGGCCGTCCCTGCTACCCCTCCTCCTTCTCGTCACGGCACTTGGAGCACAACTGAGTGATATAATCAGAGTCATGTGATGTGCTCATATGCTTCAATCACCCACAGGTACACGCACACGCACACGCACACGTATACGCACACGCACACACGTGCCACACACACATGTACACACACACACACACACACACACACATACATACATACACACGTATGTACACACACACACACACACACACACACACACACACACACACACACACACGAGCAACAACAGTGCTAGCAGGCAGCTCCCTTGGTTACATACCCACTCAGGCAAGGGCACTTTGCTGTTTTTCCTTGTGTATGTAATTAGCGCAGGTTGTCCCTGGAGCTGTGGGTATGAGCTGTGCTCTGTATTCTCATTAATACTCTGGCCCTCTCGCTGCCCACCAGCAGGCCCACTGAGACCCGACAGGACCAGAGGTCACCATCTCACCATAGTCTGCTCTAGTCGCCGCATCCCTGGCTGCTGCCGACACCGGGCGGGTCCCGTTCAAAGAGCACGGCCCTGCAAGTGTATGTACACCCCGGATGGTCCTACAGACCTCGACCCTCCCGCCCGGTGGCTGTTGTCTGTTTTTAACACAGGTAATCACACGTTGAGCGGCCGGTCAGAGGCTGTCCTCTGACAGGCTGTCCATGGCTCTCACAAGCTGCTTTTCCCTGACATTACTCACACGCACATAAAACTGTCATGTAGCAGAGAACTGTCATATAGCAAAGAACATATAGCTCACATACTGTAGCTCGAACAGGGAGAGGGCTATCAATGCTCATGCTGTATTCATAACAACAGCAACAACAACAACAACACATAACAAACATCAATTGAACATTCAACAGTCATTTGCGGTCAGCCACGTAGACTCAGTGCTTAATGTGCCGTGCATAACGGAGGAGAATTGCACAGTCAAACAAATCCCTGAGAATATGAGCGGTAATAGTATTGTAGATGGCAAGATGGTTGATACTAAATGGTAGAGAATGTTCCTCTGAGGGAAATTACATTGCAGAATGAGAATCTTTGGCAAAGCTTGGAGCTGGATTTAAGCTAAAAGGCTGTGGCAAGGCAACCACCTCGCTTACCGCTTACTGGTTGTGCTCTCTGCTCAGGGCACAGAGAGAGAGAGAGAGAGAGAGAGAGAGAGAGAGAGAGAGAGAGAGAGAGAGAGAGAGAGGATTGCTGAGAAATTGGGATTATATGGCCAGACTGTTGTGGCTTGGGGAGTGTTTGTGAGTGAAGTCTCAAACTGCACCCGCTGAGAGCAGTTAGAGGAGAATCAGCAGGGCGAAAGAGCCACAGACAAGGGACTGATGAGGGAGGGGAGGGGAGAGGAGGGAGGGGGGGGGGGGCTGGAATGGTATGTGCTGCATCCTATACCCGACGCATACACATATACACGTTGACAGCCAGTGGCTTGCACAAAGCAATCACCATATGACACTGTGTTTGCTTGTAATGTTTGTTTTTACAACTGTTCATGCTTGAAAATGTCATCTAGTCAGGCAGCGGGTGTTGTGTGCAGCACAGTGTGTGTGTGTGTGGGTGTGGGTGTGTGTGTGTGTGTGTGTGGGGGGGGGGGGGGGGGGGGAGGGGTGGAACAGATTTCAGGCGCCTCCCTGGGGGGTCCTGCATGTAGTTGGGAACTACTGCTGTGGTGGATCAAGCTCTGACTCACATTCATGCGTATGCCGTGTGTCGCTAGTCCAACATCATGCTATTTCTTTTATTTTTTTTACACGACTTTCCCTTTACCGCTGTCACAGTGTGTTTTCCTCTTTATCCCTCCATCTTACTGGGCTCCCTCCTGGTGTCTTTCCCAGGAATAAAGAGCAGTCCTCGTCTACAAGTCCCTAAATCCCAACAATGCTCTGTCATCTTCCCTGCTGTGACAAAACCCATGGGACACACAGCTGCTTATTGTATGGCGGGTCTGTGTGTCTTTGGATTCCTAGTCTTTAAAGTCTCTCTCTCTCTCTCTCTCTCTTCTTATGTACATGTATGTTCATGACAACATCTTCCTCAATGGTTCAACCCACAAACTCATATATAATATATGTAATATACACTCACCAGACACTTTATTAGGAACACCTGTACACCTTCTCATGGTGGAGGTGGTGTAATGGTGTGGGGAATGTTTTCTTGGCACACTTTGGGCCCGTTAATACCAATCAATTATCGCTTGAATGCCACAGCCTATTTGAGTATTGTTGCGGACCATGTGCATCCCTTCAAGGCCACAATGTACCCATCTTCTAATGGCTACTTCCAGCATGATAATGCACCATGTCACAACGCAAAAGTTGTCTCAAACTGGTTTCATGAACATGACAATGGGTTCAGTGTTCTTCAGTGGCCTTCCCAGTCACCGGATCTGAGATGTGGTAGAACGGGAGATTCACAGCATGAAAGTGCACTTGAAAAATCTGCAGGAATTGCGTGATGCAATCATGTCATCATGGACCAGAATCTCAAAGGAAGGTTTCTAACATCTTGTGGAATCAACGCCATGAAGAATTGAAGCTGTTTTGAGAGCAAAGGGAGGCCCTACACAGTATTAGTATAGTGTTCCTAATATATAGTTCAGTGAGTGTATGTAATAAAGCAAAACTTTCCCTTTCGCTTTATGGAGATGCTAAATAACTTTTTTTCTAATTAAAAAAGACTGTCACTGCTGAAATGAAACAGTCAGGAAATTAGATTAATATTGTGCTGATAGAAGTCTAAGGACCCTCCTTTCCTCTCCTTTATTTTCTAATAAATCCCCCCCCCCAAAAATTATCTTATGTAAGGTTCGGTCCTCGGTCTTCTTTCATTAAGAAGGATTGAGAAAAAATCATTCAAAAGCTCATTAAAGTGTTGGGGAGCGTGAACGAGATATCCAAAATTGAATTGAAACATCGGGGAAGGGAATTAAAGTGTATTTCAGATCTTAAAATAAGAATGGACAAATAACCCCAGTTTACAAAAGAAAAACTCAATCATATGTATATGAATGTTTCCTTTGCTTGTTAAGGTAGCAATTTGTCCAATTTCTGATGCTTTAAATTTGAGAAATCTTATGGTATTTCAATACAAGTTCAATACAATCACTAGGGGACCATCCATAACTTGTTTTAAACAAACCAAAGTAACAAAACAATCCTTATGCAAGCAAGCTTATGCAAGAGTGGTTATAGGTCCAGAAAAGCAGATTTCTGTCACTATTGTAGAACTGTGTGCATGCATGTATCTGTGTGTGTGTGTGTGTGTGTGTGTGTGTGTGTGTGTGTGTGTGCGTGCATGCGTGTGTGTTCCAAATTCCGATTGGTCTACCTCATGCAGGGAGCCTGTTATGGAACAGTGTGTTCTCTCACCTGCCCTAGCTCATTCCCAGAGTAATACTGTGACTGGTCTTGCGGGCATGACTCTCCTCATTGCCAGGACAAGGTCAGTGGTCTTACAGCAGCTTTAGTGGGGGCGGCTGCCCTTGATCAAGGTTCACACAGCATAACCCAGTGTCTGATCCATGTACATATGTATGGACACAGCCAGGAACACTGCATAGGCAGAGGAGGTACTCCTCTACCGAAATGTACCCTCTCTATGTGAGCTCCTTGGAGAGAACACTACTGTTATATTCCACTCCATTGAGAGAGGGGGGAGGGGGTTCCCAGGGAATATCCATGGCATTCCAGGTAATTTTATTATATATTCTGGGTAGGCTTTAAATGTTAGTGATGTTAGTGTCTGTCTGAATCTGTATCGATGTGGATTACGTTGCGTGTGTGTGTGTGTGTGTGTGTGTGTGTGTGTGTGTGTGTGTGTCTGTGTGTGATCCAGGTTCTGAGAAAAATGTCATGATTAACACAGAACGATTGAAGTCTTCATAAAAGCGTGTGAATTCATGATTGCCAAGAGGCACTTTGAAACCTAGGCCAATGCAAATTGGACTGCACAAGAGAACAATGACTCTCTTTTGAAATATTCCATTAACAGTCATTTCCATGACTACAGAGGTGCCTCTACATCAAGGCCATCACATGCTGTGCTATAAGGGGCGAAAAGCACTAGGTGATACGCAGACAGCAAGGTTGCTTCTCTACTACTTCACTCAGAACCAGATCATGGGCCGTCTCACTTTCAAGCTTTCCTCGACACCCCCATTCCCTGAACCCAGAGGTAGAAGAGAAAACTGTACGCTAGCCTCCAGCTATGAATGATTCAACAGCTAACTCAGAGTTGTGGTTCATGCTAATGCTAGCTAGACCACCCTGGGGATAAGGTGGGCACATTCAGTCGAGTTTTGGTTGAAACCATCCCTACACTGTTCTATTTTTAACATACAGTAACTGTAAGACCAAAGTTAAAAATTCATACACAGAATGTCTATTAAATAATCAACTCTCCTTCCTTCTATCCCTCTAATTTTTCATATGTTTTTAGCTGTGACTGCCTATGGCCCCTGGTCCGAGCATTGATTACTTTATCTTATGATGACTGATGGGTAGATGATTCACTTACTTAAACAAATGTATTTGTTGTAAGTCACTTTGGATGAAGGCGTCTGCTCAGTGCCATAAATGTCAAATGTAAATGTAGATGTGGAGGCTCTCTAGCTGCAGGTAGAAGACTGGGTGATAGAGAGTGCCTGGGTCCTGGCTGGAGAGCCGATGGCTGTGCGGAGAGAGACTTTCCCACACACAGAGGCATTAAAACATGACTGCTGTGTACATGTGGTTTCTATATAGCCACCACAGTACTGTACTGCCAGTGAATCCTGGCTTTTCCCCACCTGTGGGATCTTTTTTTTTTTTTTTCACTCCTTTGGGTCACTCCACTTCGCCACCACTGTGCAGAAACATTTATACCTGGACAGAGGCTCTGCTGTCGATCAAACACTCCATAACTCACACTCTGACCGACGCACTTAAATCGCTACGGCACTGTGTTTATTTATGTTTATTCTCCCCCTTCTTCTGCCTCTCTGTTTCTCTCTCTCACCACAGCTTGGCTCCCAGCTGGGAGTGTGAACATTCTGTAGTAGAGTTAAGTGATCGGGTCTCCTGCAGTGCACAGGGTGGGATGTAGGGGTGCGAGGTAGGGGTGCTCACCTCCTTAAAACAGCTACTGTGCATTGACCACTGGAGAGCCAAGCATGGTTGTGCTTCCCAGAGCAGATGGAGAGAAGGAATGGGGATGAACACAGATGAAAAGACCTTAGAGGTGAATACACTGTCTATGCTTTTGTTCTTTTTTTTTAAGTAGCACACTGGGGAGTCAGAGTAACAATCCTTGATGTTAACTGAACTCCCAAATGTGAGCGGTGCAGGGAAACAGTCTGAAAAAACGTCTGTCTCAGATGCCTGTATGCTCTCCATTTTAGAGCTGTCACAACATGTCATAAATTGAAATATCTGAAGTCTCGCAAAACTAAACTAAATATGTGAGGAGTAAGGCGCCTTCAGGGAGATAAAGGAGGCGTATTTCCATGTCTCACTGCAGACTAAGGTTGAGATTGCTCAGAACAGCCTGGAGGGGAGGTAGTTGGCTGACTTCATCTGGCTCCTGATGGACCTGGCAGTTTACAGTGGGAAAATATAAATGTATTATCCAAGCCGAGTTTTTAACTGAGACCTGAAGGAAACTGACCTAACAGAAGATCTGCCAGATAATTTTACTTGCCTATAAACATAGTGTAAAAGTAAACACATTCTGGTACAAAGAGACGAGTCGAGTGGCATTTTGTTTCATTGGCAGCAGCAAATATTGCACATATGAATGTATATAAATACCTTCCTGGACAGCTTTGTGGAAAAGAGGCATGCATTTTGTAACAGGAAAATGTCTAGGTGTCTCAGAATATAGACATCAATTCAAAATATGCATAAACATTGAGTTGTTTATGTGTGTTTGTTCAGAACATGATTATCTATGAATACTATGAATAAATATACATTTGTCCCAGTGGAGGCTGGTGGAGGTAGAAATCGGAGGAAGGGCTCATCATAATGGATGGAATGGAATGGAATGAGGAATGGTATCACACACATTACAATGAGCCTGTCCTCCAATTTCTACCCCCACCAGCCTCCCCTGATATTTCCCCACTACTCCAGCTCCAAGATTACCTCCCTACTTTCGTCTTGATATGTGGAGCTCCAGGAGCAGCCCATTGTCTACATGCTGTTTTCTATTATGAGTATCACCTCCACAGGCAAGGCATTTGAATAATGGTGTCTCCCCTTATGTATGGGGCCAGGAGATGGTGTCTCTTCGACCAGGCCGACAGCCCCTTCAATGGCACCAGCCAGGCGCTGACAGCAGGTGTGGTGAAATAAAGATAATGGGCTTCACTCCTCGGCCCTGATCTAATTGCAGCTGTGTGATGACCCCCTGACAGGTGGACTGTTTCTCTCCCTCCCCCGCTGTTCTGGAGAGGCTGTGGAGAGGAGGGGGGGAGGCACCGCTGCACTGGTATAATGTGATCACATAGGGCTTGATTCAATCAAAGCCTGATTGTGGTATAGGCCTATATGCTTGTACTGTATAATGTGACCACAGACTAAGCACTCAATTAAATGTAACCCTGATTGAGGTATACTTGTATTACATGACCACACAGACTTTGGGCTCAATATCAGTCAAGCTGGGACTGCGGAATTTACATAACCACATATTACTTATTATATAATTATTATAACAAGTGTTGTGCAAAGTCCTGATACTTCAAATAATCCTGCATATGCTTCAAAACGGTACAGTCAAGAGAGAAGGTGAGATAAGGTGATCGTTTTTTCTGTGCAGATGTTGTTTCTTTACGTACACAACAAATCCTAAATCTTTCGGGACACAACAGTGCCAAGAATTATACTGAGGAACTCGATGCCTTCCGGGTAGCACACAACACACTCCAGTGCGTGGTGAATACTGTATGCTCTTCAGGACCAAAAACCCAGAAATAGAAGGGACATGATGTGTACATTTAAATAGAAGGGACTTGTTTCAAAGGTAATTCTCCTTTTGTTCTTCTGAGTGATGCATTTCGTGCAGTATTCCATACCGTTGCTATGATACACGAGTCATGGTCCAGCGCTGGAAAAGTAAGTGATGAGTACTGGGATTGTCTTCAGGCCACCATTACTGCAGTTGTGTGACTGGAGCCAACAAAGAGACAGAGGGAGGGAGGGAGGGAGGGAGGGGGAGAGAGAGAAAGAGAAAGAGAAAGAGAAAGAGAGAGAGAGAGAGAGAGAGAGAGACCAGGGGGCAGACACCAGACACAAGACAGGGAGAGAGGGAGGGAAAGAGATTGAGATTTCAAACAGACTGACTGAAACAGAGTAGAGTTAGAGGACAATGTGATACACCATAGGAATGAAAAGACAACACCATTAAAGGGAGTCACGACTCAACAGCAAGTTAGAAGGGGTCTTTGTTGGCAAAGGAAGTAATACTGTATATTTGAATGCTGAAATCCTACAACACCCATAGCGCTTTGCGGCTCCCAGCCAGCCATGGAGATGTGCAGTAGCTAATTCATGAACAGTAAGCTCACTCCTCCCTAAAGCTCCTTGTAGTTTAAAATCTCCAAATTAGTGATACCTAGCTTTTGATATACAGAATGCATTTGGACGGCGTTTTCACGTGCCCACGCGTTCGTAAAGTGATCAAGACAAAAAATTTGCTAAGTGTCCCTTTAAGATAACAGGTAAACAAAGCATTTCCCCCTCTCAGACAAAAAACTATACCTGGAAATTTGTGACATCCCGCAGCTCTGAGTTTAAACTCAGTGTGCCTCCTCCCTTATTGCACCTTGAAATAAATCCTTCATCCACAGCAATCAAATCACCATGAATAATTCAATGTTGCCAAACAACTCACACATAATCATTTTAATGAGTTCCTCCCTCTCTCTTCAGTGCTCAGATATACAGTTGTTCACCGCCTATGGTGAAGAAGATGGTAATCTGATTGAGAAAAGTACAAATTCTTCTTCAATGTTATTGCCATGTCATGGCAAGCCTTGTGTCCAGAGCCCAATGAAACACCAATATACACCAATATACACCAATATACACCAATATACACCTATGGTGAAAAATTGCTATGCCGCCGTTATCTGGTTTTGCCAGGAATGCGGGGGGAAAAATGCCAGGAATATGTTTTAATGATCTACACAACAGCATTATTGAGTAGATGTATACAACCATATATGTAATTCATAACATTTCTGAGTTATTCCTGTCGATGTCTCATGTTATATTCATATAAATCTGTGATAACGATGCCTAAAGAAATAGGCATATATCATTGAATGTAAGGAAAGACATTCACATTCGAGAGAGGGTTACATTGTTATTTTCTTCTGCTAGATCAGCAGGTCACGAGATCGAGGGCTTTCTCACTGCGTCGAAGTGAGAAAACACCTGCATGTGCTCATCACTACACTGTACAGTACACTTTCAAAGCAATTAACTCCCCATCAAGGAGGTCCACAGCTGTCTGAACACAAGCAACACTGTAGCTCATCTCTGGCTAGTCTCATCTCTCACATCCCACGACAGCTTACACCGATGACCCAGCTGACACTGATGAATTATTCTATACATCACGCTATACAGAATGAATGGGAATACCCATACTCCTCTTTATGTTTTCAGCCCGCATATGTGTTAGCTACTTACAGGTATAATCCATCTCATATTTTTATGTACCATGGACATACTTTGTATTTACGTGCAAGGTACACAATTGACTACCACCCAACCTGGCAAGCATAGATCGAAAGTCAGCGGGGATCCGTGGTGTTTACTGAAAGAGTCTGTGTTTACTCTCAACAGAGTGATGCCAGAGGCTTCAGCAAGATGCAGACTCTCAGAGAGGACTGGAAATAATATAGGTTGTATGTTGCCGAATATGGGGAGAAAACACTCCATTACTCTGTGGAATACGCCTGAGCAAAGTGCTAACTGTTTATTTTCCAGCAAGGGAAACTTCTGACATCTTAGAGAAACTGTCTTTTATATACTCCAGCAACTCTGGCGATAGCCAAGACAAATAAAACGATTTCTTTTCACAGGTAAACACGAACATGATCACTGAGTCGGGGTTCTGAGGAATGTACCGACATCATTACCACTGAAATACTGTAGCAATCCCCTGAATTACCGTTTAAAGGGCACATCAAAATGATTTGACAATGGCAATTGTCACCTGAGCTACTGAGAACAGAACACCTAATGAGGTGTCAGTGTTCAGGATGGCACCTTTTCTTTCTGTCAGCGACCCACCCAACACTGTTCTTTGTCATCCCCCCTTTTCTCTGCGTTGGGTTACGGCAATGAACAGCTCAGAGAGTCACAAGAGTGAAAGGGAGGGAGGAGATGGAGGAGAGGGAGAAGAGGAAATCAAAGGTTGTGTAACACCTATTCTCCGAGGCGGATTCTCCATGGGTGTCTCGTGTTCAACCCAGAAAGAGTTTCTTTAACTCTACCAAAGTGCCTCCCCTCACTGCCACAGGAACTATCTGTACATAAAAGGTAAGCACTATGGTGAGATGACAGCATATCAAAGACGCAGTGTGGGCCACATCTTTTCACTTCAGTGTGCTCTAAAAGCCCCCTGGTGAGAAAGACCTCTGGTGTACATCAATGAAGCATTACACATCTATAACATAGTACTAAATGACTTATTACTTTATTATTACTATGAATAATTGTCTTTGTAACTGTGTAACTTGAAAGGCAGGTACCATAGCCATCCTGGGGGGCTAACCCTAGCCTGCCATGTTTGATAGACAATAACAAACATCATCAGTCAACCAATCAGGTATATCCTAAAGTAACTTATTCAATTACCAGGTAATTGCTTATGTATAATGAACCCTAATTGAATATAATAGCTAGGCTTTATTTGGCATTTAATTAAATGGGCTGTGTAAGCAGAACGCTACACCGCCTGGCTTCTGATGATGTATGAAAACCCAGCTCGGTCTTTTACAGCTTGGGCTGATGATTTATGTTTTAGATAGTGGGCAGGGTTGAAATAAAGTTTGTTCAAGCCTTTTTTATGTTCAGTTTGATACCATCTTTCATCTTTTGATTGAAAAAGTAATACCACTGAAAAAGAAAATAATAACACATATATGGATCACTGGCTACCACATCGACCACATCTTTCTAAGAAACACGTCATGGAGACCCAGAGTCATATTTAACATTACGCCCTCATCAGACCTCCTCACCTCTAGATTTGAACTTAGACGTGGCTAGCTAATTTATCCAATTGATTTTATCCTAATAACTTCCGCTTGTGAGAGTTCCGTGGTTGAGGTAATTTCCTCTTGGGTCCCTGTGGATGTTTAGAACAGAATGAGATCCTAGCCACCCATAATGCTCTGATTAGGTAGACCTTAGACGTTATTTACGACCATGCAACAGCTGAAGTTTCTCATCTAACTCATGTATGCTCATTGTAATGCAATGACCTTTCAAGCACAAACATATTGCAACTTACAATTTCACATTGCAGAGAGAGATATTAATCTTATAACAAACAAGTTATGTTTAAAAAAAAAAAAAAAAACAGATGACACTTCCACTGCTATCCTTCTCAAGTGATGTCATCACCCGAAGAAGAGAGTGTACTCAGTTGTATGGATTCTGTTCTATACAGATAACAGAAAATGAATGTGTTTTTTCAGAGCTGAGGCTCATGGGGGAGGTAAAAATGTACCTAGTGTCGTAGCCTAACTTGTCATGTTCAGATTATATGTTCAGACTATATGTGAGATTTGAGAGAACATCAAAGAGCAGTGAGTACGGTTTGTTGCTTGTAAAGGGTGATGTTGAAGCTGTATGGTGGAGATAAAGAGAGAAGACAGACAGGGAAATGCTTTATCAGTATTTATAATAGAAAGTACATTCCCTTCTCAGAGATTAACACACAGATGCATTCTTAATTGATCTGGGAAGAAGCGCGGGTCCTGTGTATTTTTGTTGAAAGCTGTTCCTATTCACCACCTCCTGTAATATGATGATGGATGCTTTCGCTAGTGCCGGAGATAACACAACACACAAGAGGGGAGGGAGAGAGAGGGAGGGAGGGAGGGAGGGAGGGAGGGAGGGAGGGAGGGAGGGGATGGATGGGGGGATGGAGGGAGGGAGGGAGAGAGAGGGAGGGGATGGATGGAGGGAGGGAGGGGATGGATGGGGGGATGGAGGGAGGGAGGGAGGGAGGGAGGGAGGGAGGGATGGAGGGAGGGAGGGAGGGAGGGATGGATGGAGGGAGGGAGGGAGGGAGGGAGGGAGGGAGGGAGCAAAGCTAGACAGTGTTTGGAATAATAAATACAGATAACAAAATGGCTACATATCTTGAAAAACGCATTAAATGCTGAACAAGTATGAGTGAGCTCAGGCCTCAGCCTTGGTAAGCCACCATGGCAGAGTGAGGTGACGGGGTTTCATCAAGGCCACAACACTAGGGATGTTAGATCCTGTTGTTTTTCAAAGCATCAAAATCCTCCTTGGGAGAAAGACTGCTTTAAGGCAGAAAGACGAAGGGAGAGGTGAACAGTAATCTATATTAGTCCACCTGTGTGCAGTATCTTAGATGACCCCAGAGCAAATGTCAGGCTGCAAACAAAACAAAAGCCCATTCTTGGAATTTACCGTTGAAATACACCTGACAAAGCATCTTAGTTTGAAGCTCCTGTTCACTACTGATGCCACTGAATGAGATACTGCACATATCCGTTTATACCAGAAAGAAAGCTAGAGATGGAAAAGGGATTTTCAAACACATTCCACGAGGAAAGGATCACTCCCCAGTAACACAGAGTCATGACATTGTCCGTTTGTCACAGGGTTTTAACATAGCCTGCAGGTAAACAACCAGCACAGATCCTCTAACATCAAGTTATCTTAAACATTTGTTTGGCTATTACTGCCTGCTCTAAACCATCTTTGTCATAAATCATCTAGTACAGATAGAATGTGGAAAGAAAATGAAAAGGTTTAGAGAGACAAAACATTTTTAAAAGCAAAAAGGGAGAATATAGATTGACCTGATCTCTGACCTGTTGTGACATACAGAAGTGAAAAGGACTCTCTGTCTACATGCCACCAGCATTTTCTTTTACCAGAAAACGGGAGTGGAGACAGACGACACGAACAACTATGAACGTATCAAAACTAACCTTCAACTGTATCTTCAGTCTGACTGTACCCTTGAACCTTTCTCTTTCTCAATGGCATATTCATCACTTTAAACGAGATAATCCTATTCAGAATGCCCCAGGGTTAGCTAAAACAAAACAGTTGTGTAGAGGCATGCGGCGGAAATGAGAGCTGCAAGCTGTAGGAAGATGATAGCTGTTGTGCCGGTCCATTTAGAACAGCATTCATCAGATAATGTATCCCCCGGTCGCACAGGCTTTCTATTTCGCTACAGCCCCCAGTGGCTAGGAAGCAGCAGCGAACCGTGCCTATTAGACCTACCTGGCCTTCTGTGGGGCCGCACATCCCAAAAATCCTATGACTGCATGAAACCAAAGAATAACATGACAACCTAAATATTAACAATCTGTCTGGAGACAAAGTAACAAGAAGTTTGTAAACAAATCTTCTAACCTGCACCGTTTCTGTTTTTGGGATTATGCCTGTAGAAGATGCTCCCCAGAGAAGATTTCTTTCTCCCTTCTCCAAGTTCTCAAAAGCTGGATCCATTATTTCCAGACGTACCACATTAGCTGGTTCGAGACTAGTCTAGTGACCTGAGACAAGTGACCTGTCTCAGGCCTTCGAGAAGTTAAAATGACATTTAAATAAACATGTCTAAATCATTTTGATACACCTTCTCTGAAGGCCTAGAAGGCTGTGATGGTTCCCCACCGCTAAGAAGTCATCCCATGAGGGCGCACACATTGAAATGTCATTATGGCTCTGTACGTAGCTACAGTACACAGGGCACGCACATCTCCATGCTTGACATAGTGCAGAGTACACTATTTAAGATGAGGTCTTTTGAAATTAAAATACAGAAACACAAGCGGCAAGCAAGGTCATATTCACCAGTGAACACTGCCTATATTAATATGTTTATGATATATTTGACCAGTGTTAACATACCACAATGGTGGAATCTAATTTGAGCGTAGGGAGTCTTTGTCCTCCATCCAAAATGCTAAAACCCGGTGGACGTGACGCACTAGCTTTAGCTCCACTAATGAAGAGAGCCCGGTGCTCGTTCCCCATGGCCTGCTGTTGCTAACGAGGACATGCCGCTACGCTGAAGGAGCGTTCTAACTATGGAGGCCCCCAGAGTGCAGCTTGACAAACAGGTTGCTTTTTCACTATACTGTTTGCACTGTAAAAACAGTTTTTTTTTGTGAGGTTTGAAGACAAAATACAGTTTGGAAAAGAAAACACTCTAATCTGAGAAAAGGTGACACTGTAATCTAAGAGATGGGCTTGACAGTAAAGAAAAGATAATCCAGGTTCCCCAGTATATCACCCTTTTCACTACTTTCCCCTGCGTACTGCTTTCCAAACGTTTGCCTCTAACCTATGTCAGTGCCAGCTTCATCAGCTTCATCTATTGTGTCCTTGGGACATTTAAATAGGGACTCCAGTTAGTATAGGTTTGATTACTAGACACCATTGCAATAAATAGGGAACACTGTTTAATGGACATTTTAGTACTAATGTGGTGATTAAATGATTTTCACCTATTTTGGGTCCACTGTGCTGATGCTAGAGAGCATTACCCTCTGAAAAGGCTGACCGCAGTGTTTAACCCCAACCAATACACCACACTTTGTTTTCTTCTTTCTTCTCCATATTTACCATACTATGTATCGGGGCTTTCATCTGTTGCCCATTATATTTGAATGAGATGAATATAATTGCGTAGCTTGCTGGAGGTAAGTCAACTATGAGAACTGTCAGCAATAGTTCACCATTATTTCATTCAGTGCTTAATGTGCATTGTGCTTTGTTTGTCATCCTCGTTTGTGAACTTTTTCTTGTTTTGTTTGCATTTTACCATGGCAATGTTCTGCTTCCATTCCAGAGGTGTCAGCTTGTATTATGCCATTAGGCATTTATTTTCCTTTGGACAGCACTCTTCTGTGGCTGTTGTGGTTTATACACACTCGCCTGTTGACACACATCTCTTAACAAATGTATGATAGTATTGACTTACTATTTCTATAAATAATTTAAACACAATCATTCTGTTATGCATATTCTATATGTTCACTGTTTCACACTACTTATAGAGTAATTAAAAGTGCAGACCTATAGCCAGAAGATCTAATTACCATTTAACTTTAATAACTTCGATGAATATTTCATTAACTGGTATGCATTAACTGTTTTATTCATTCATTAGTGGCACTATAGAGATGATCTACGTAATTTGGTTAACTAGTGCTAAACGGATTCAGACGGATGGTTGAAAGACTGTAAGGATATGGTGGTAAACCTCGAAGGGACTGTTGTGTCCTGGGTGGCCCCTCTAATACATCCGTTCAATTAACTCTGATTGGTTAATTTGCCACTAAATTAGAATTTAGTCTCATATTCTACATAGATTACTGTCAAAATAAATGTATGACTACACGTTCAATTTAGGAACACACACTCAGCTACTCAACACTCTAATTGCACATTGTGTGCAAAGAGGCTAAACATCAAACATATCATACACAAAGGCAATAATATCACGAGTATAGAAAGTCATTATATTATAAGTGGCTGAATGACAAGTGGCTGAATGACATGACCGCTGTTTTGTCATCAGAAACGTTTGTCATAGACATATTGAGGTCCTGTCCTAAGCTAAGCTGACCTGAATGTGTTGCAGCGACTAGACTAACCTATGTGTAACGTTCTCACTCCTGTTTAATTATACATGCTAAGAAATGCGTGAGCTCCTCCGGAAGCGTGCCGTCAATCTAAATATAGCCTGCGCTCTCTCGTGGGACACCAAGGTCGGGAGCAAGTCTGGCCTGAGCTGGTGGAGTTGACTTCACACAGGGAGCAAGAGTTTCCCTGCATTCATCCCCTCTGCATGTTTATGAGGAGGAAAATCATCCCAGTATTGGCTTGGCATCCCACTCACCCAGTCACATGCACATTTACACACTACACAATTATCTCCCCATCGAATATGCATCAGCGCATCTGAGCAGCGCTCCTGTGCTGCCCCTGTTGAGACGGCAGAGTCGTTCAGCCTCTTAGACCTATTGAGCTGACCTAGGTGTGCCTACTGGGGAGATTACAAGTAACCCCAGGGCAGTGTTTTCGAGGATCAATTTAGGGCTCTTCCGATTCTCTTAATTTGCCACTAAAAATCAAGTGAAGTGATCCGAAACGTTACCATGGTTTCTATTGTCCTGTCGATGGGAATTTAAATCGATCCTTTGTATAGGACACAGTCACAGACACACACACACGTGCAAGCAGGCATGCATGTACACACACACAATGTACATGTACACACAAATACACACTCACACACACACAATGTACATGTACACACAAATACACACACACACACACACACACACGCATACACACGCACACTCACAGAGGATCAGACAAACATTAACAGTAATTCCAAGAGTACACAATTGAGTAACTGTCATGCAATAGAGAAGCATCAATAGGGAAACATTACAGGACACATATTACAGTGGACATGACCACTTTGCACATATATTTGACGGTTTATTATAACCATGACTACACAATGCATGCAGTGCCTTCAGAAAGTATTCAGACCCCTTCACTTTTTCCACATTTTGTTAGGTTATAGACTCAATTTAAAATGGATTAAATTAAAAGCATTTGCCATCAATCCACACACAATACCCCAGAATGAAGTGAAAACACGTTTTTTGAAATGTCAGTAAATTCATTATCTTTATATTAAATGTATAAAATGTGTAGGGGTCTGAAGTGACGGGGTCTGAATACTTTCCAAAGGCACTGTATGCCAAACACCTTCACTGTGCAATCACATGCACAGCAATCAGCACCTGGCTTTGCTTCTACTCTTTCCAGAAAAGCTACCAATAATATTACTGTCTGCTTTTTGCTCCTTTGTTTTCATTATTCTCAAATAATGAGACAAGCATATTCTTCCCCTGCACGCTGCTAAGAGTACACACCATTAATCAACAACTCAAACCCTGTGTCTTAATCACACAGCCTTTCCGTCTGGGCTTGTGTGATGTTGTGATAGCAGCTGTCACAACAGCACAACACACAAGGGTGAATTCCCTTCAGCCACCGGTCCCACCAGAGCAACCCTTCCAATTCCCCCGCTGCATTCTAAAAAAAAAACACTTCTATATTATATATGGAGCTGCTCAATAGTGATGTAGCAATGCTGTGATTACTTGGTAGCAACATTGAGTAATGAAAGTGTTAATACACAGGTATAACGGCAATTTGATGCAGACGTTTGAGTGTGACCAAATACACATTAAATGCCATACTTTCATAATCAGTTCCTCAATAAGCTTTTCAAAATGTCACACAGATGGAGTTAGTTACTTGTTTTGATAGATTGCAAACAGATATGGTGAAATCGTTTATTGAAAACTAGACCGGGATAAGTTCTTCCCCAAGCTCTGCGAGAACAAGAGGTATTTAAAGTACTTAATTAACTACCACGCTTAGTCTCTACCCCCAACCCCTCGCCTCAGGAGCCCAGTGGAAGCCAGTTCAGTGGATCCCGTCCACCGGGGACACGGTTACAGTCGATTGGTATGCACGCACAGGCTCCCT
The DNA here is from genome assembly GCF_951799395.1 of Argentina silus. NCBI lineage: Eukaryota > Metazoa > Chordata > Actinopteri > Argentiniformes > Argentinidae > Argentina > Argentina silus. The sequence continues at coordinate 7,758,228 of NC_139674.1, forward strand.
CCATTCTTTATTGTCCTTCACGGCAACTTGCTGTGGCGCAATAAAAGTTGATAAATGCAAAGCGCATTAATATGTTATTATCCTCCCCAACAACAGACAACAGAGCATGGGAGACACAAACTTGATATGACAATATCGCCCGGCGCGGAGTGGCTCAGAGTAATTTAATTCAGAGTAATTTAATCATGTATTACAATGTGTACTATGGGTTATTTTGCGGCTTGTGAAAATCACTTTAATGGTTCGGAACGGTGCTAATGCATTCACAGCAGTCGGTGTGAGCAGACTGGTGACCTAGCGTGCTGCTGCGGAAGGTAAATTGCCAGGTCATCCAAAGGCCTCGGCACTCTGAGAGCAGTTAAACAGCTATTTGCACTATGTTAACGTGCTCTGTGTGCCAGTGTGTCTAGAAAATACACATTTTAAAGTGAGGAAGTAAATATAGGCTACTACAATTTGATGTGTCATAAAGGATAATTTATGAAGCTATACTATACATTTGACATTATCCACATGATTCACACACATAAACAGTAAGATCCAAGGAGACTGGGTTTCAATAATTCCTAAATATTTATGTAAAATCAATAATAAGACTATTATTACTATGAATATTTCCTCATTTCTGACAGTAACGTGCCTTCAGTTTTCTGTTGGAGATGTGCTTGAGTGGTGTGCTCCTTTTTGCTTAAGAAAGACAGCGTGGACAATCGAGGCATGCGTTATGTGAAGTGAGGACCAAAGGAATTCTAATCAGTCCGAGAACATGCTGTCGTTTGGCTTTTATTCAACCCAACGAAGCTATTGATGTAAAACCAGTAACTCTGGCCATTCTTATCACCACAAACAACAGGAGGAGAGAGAGAATAAGAGGGGGGGGGGGGGGGGGGGGACAATGTCTTTAGCTGCACAACTGTTCATCTTCCCTGTCAATTAGGTGGACTGATACTTTCTGACAACTGCAGCAAATGACAGTAAATGACACAGTCTCTTAGTTTTATCACCAAGCGAGAGACAATAGACTAGAACACGATTGGAAAAGATTTGTTATAGGTTGGTGTTGAGTCCCACTTTGTGCTGGTTGAGGATCCACCTCTTTGGTCCCTCTGTCCATTCACATTCGAGACATGTATAAATACACAGACGCTTCCTGAATCATATACTGTCACAGTAAATATGATAGGAACATGGATAATGACCTAAGGGCTACGGCATCCTTCCACAGCTGGCCAATTACAGATCAGAGTGCAGAGCGAAAAGCCGTTGTTGTCATACTAATATTCAGGACCACAACCACTTAGTGGAGAATCTGCATCAGAAGAGTGTCTTTCAGCAGGTCGTATGGGGGTGGGGAGAGTGGGTGGGCAGAGAGAGGGAGTTTCTTCCACAGGTTAGATAAGACAGCCTGTTGACTCATCCTCTTCTTCAACAAACTTATTTTAAGCTTCCACATCGTCTCTGTAGTTCTCTGTGGAAGTACAGATACTGTACTGTAAACCTTCAGTGAGAGAAAGTATCCCCTTGCTAAACATCCATCAGCATCGCTAAAGATGAGATGCGGAATAATTTTAACACCCAGATATGGAAATTAATTCGTATTTTGTTCATGCTTCATGCACAAGACGTCATCAATTCACTTTCTTTGGACCTGTATTTTTACTTTAGCAATTCAGATTCAGGGAATACCAAGCAAGTTACAGTTGGGCCGATACAGTACTGCACAATTGCTACAACTTGTCAACAATGATCAAAATACTTAAATGACTTAATTGAAATATCACATATTTGCATTCCTTCTGGGGATTTCTTCGACAGAGAAATCACAAGTAGGGCTTTTAAGAATGATTAGTACCCACTCCTAGTGTTTTGCGCTGCTGTGTGTTGTGTGCGGAGGCCAGGAAAGCTCAGACGTATTCCTTATTGAACTGAAAGGGTTTTCCCCTAGCAAGCAGATTGACTCCAGCATGCTTAGGACCTTTTAATAACTCCCTCACACTCAGGTGGGAACACTGAGGGCTAATTGAAGTGATGTTATTTAAGAGGCTCTCTGGACTGAATTCAAACAGAAGGCAGTGTAATTGAACAGAGTGTAATTGAACACACTATGACGCCCGTGAAATATTGTGTTGCTCAATGAGTCGGATAGTGGGTGAAATATGATTGGTGGGAGGCGTAGTGCAATTAGACATTACTCCTTCCCAAGTTCCCAACGCAGACAAAGACACACATGTCTCATACTATATGAGCATGCACGCAAGCATGCACACACACACACACACACACACACACACACACACACACACACACACACACACACACACACACACACACATACAGCGTAAACCCCTTGGCTTCACACAGGAAACACAGCAGTATATTGTATGTAGGTAGGAATGAAATATTGCGCACTAAACAAAAATGCCGTCTGTGAAACGGTCTGTGCATTCATACCATTTGTGAAAGCACTCCTCATATATCCTCACCATGGCACCTTTCTTTGTCTTAGGATCTTTTGTCATGTTTAATGTGAGTTTTCCACAATGGAGAGCTCAGAGGACTCAGGATCGGGGTTGGCAGCACAGGCTTAAAGTGAATTCTAGGGAATAAAGCAATAAGAACAATATATGCCCTGGCACAAAGTGGCTTATACAGTGCATTCGGAAAGTAATCAGTTCACTTTTCCACATTTTGTTATGTTACAGCTTTATTCTAAAATGGATTAAATCATTTTTTCCCCTCATCAATCTACACACAATATACCATAATGACAAAGCGAAAACAGGTTTTTAGAAATGTTTGCTAATTTATAAAAAATAAAAAGCTGAAATATGACATTTACATAAGTATTCAGACCCTTTGCTATGACACTCGAAACTGTCCAGGTGCATCCTGTTTCCATCCTGTTTCTATTGATCATCCTTGAGATGTTTTTACGACTTGATTGGAGTCCACCTGTGGTAAATTCAATTGATTGGATATGATTTGGAATGGCACACACCTGTCTATATAAGGTCCCACAGTTGACAGTGCATATCAGAGCAAAAACCAGGCTATGAGGTCGAAGGAACTGTCCGTAGACCTCCGAGACAGGATTGTGTCGAGGCACAGATCTGGGGAAGGGTACAAAAAAGTTTCTGCAGTATTGAAGGTCCCCAAGAACACAGTAGCCTCCACCACCGCTGCCAAAGGTGCTTCAAAAAAGTACTGAGTAAAAGTTTTTTATTTTTAATAAATTAGCAAACATTTTAAAATGGAAAAAATGTATTTAATCCATTTTACAATAAGGCTGTAACATAACAAAATGTGGAAGAAGTGAAAGATTCTGAATATTTTCCGAATGCACTGTATTCAGTCTACTGACCAGATAAGGGTTATGGTTTGGGTTAGGGTTAGGGTTAGGGTTTAGATAATCTGAACTGAAATGCTTGTGTCATCCAGCAGTTCGCTGTCATGCAAGATAGACACACGCTTCATTTCTTGACCATAGACAATCAATTCGTCAATCAATTGACTTACATGAAAAAACACGACACGCAAAAGAGCGAGAATCATTATAACGTTTTTTTGAGTGGTCTACTATATTATTTACACCTTTCAGTATTGACGAATGTACAGTGTAAAACCTTTGGCTACACACAGACAGGCTATTGATTTTTGGCCTAAAACATTCATTTTAAAAGAATCCCAGATCCCTCCCTATTCCTTTCCATGAGCTACTTCGTTTTCTTAGCAAGCGTGGCATTGATCCATTTATTTTAGCTATTCCACTGCTATAAAAACTGGACTGACTTTTCTCTTTGTAAAGTTTGTTCGCTGAGTGTGTTCAAGTCTCTCTGAGCCTTGTTATCTGCTCACAGGGCCAGGAGAAAACAAAAGCCCAAAATAAGTTGTACCGCCATCTTAAACATTGATGTGAGGGGCCACCTCATCCCTGTTACTACCAAAGCTGCCACACTATACAAGAGCCACAGTAGTTCTGTCTATTACTGCAGTATTTATTACTGCTGCATCTACAGTATAGCCCACATTACAGCACTGTACAGTACAGTCATTTCACACGACTTACAGCTCCACAGTGTGGTTATTCCTCTCTGGAAGTCTAAAGGAGTATCTGAACATTGAAGGAGTGTAAAAAGGTGAAACTAGTGGGTCAGAGGGGAGTTTTAAAGATGTTGGACAGGGGCTGGCAGAGGGGAACAGAGGCCCAAAGCTGCTCTCCTTCTGATCCTCATGCAGGTGAGAGAGTCTCTACCACTGCAGGACCCTGGCTCCCATCCAGACAGCAGGTCAGAGAACTGCCTTACTACCTACCAGGGCCGGAGGGGCTGTGGGACTGCATATCAATGAGCCATGGACTACTACCTCCCTCACCGTACTCAGTCTCAGGGAAGATAGGAGGGAGGGATGGTCATCTCAGAGAGAAAGAGAGAAGGGAAGAGTGAAGGAGAGAGAGAGAGGGAGAGAGAGAGAGGGAGAGAGAGAGAGAGAGAGAGATTGAGAAAGAGAGAGAATGGAGGGATAACAAGAGGGGAGAGCATAGGAGAGAGAGATGGAGAGAAAGAGAGAGACTGAGAGAGATTGAAAGAGAGCGAATGTAGGGAGAACAAGCATGGTGATTTAGACTGGCATCGGGGGAAGCAGGGAGAGGCACTGCAGTGATTAGGGGAAGCAGTGGGTGGAGCATCCCATTACATCATTTCACAATCTCAATAGACAGGAGAATAAACAAACACTGCTGTTCAATGTTAGATTTCAAGTTTGTTTGTGTGTATTTCATGCCTGCCAGTGCCACTCACAAGAACAGCAGTGCAAAATACAATCCTCGGACTTCCACTAAACCCAAAATCAGATCCACCCTCCAGAGATGTGAATATAGCACTGATCACTGCATCCATTCCCCAGCGGCACAACATAGCTACAATTAGTGACAGCATTGAGCCAAACATTCAAGTCAACATAGATAATAGCAGGTGAAAACATAAGGATCTCATTATGATCATTGTACGTTTCCTTGTTCTGGCAGGATATTGATCCTCCAGTTGGGAGTTGTTAGGACTTACAGACTCAGACTCGCTCAGTTCTCCTTGTCCCTGTGTGTAACAGAAGGCTGATAAAAAAAGAATGCCACCGATATCTATCTTCTCTCTGGAAGTTGTAAGGACATCTGCTACCTTATTGCTATTAGTCTCCACGGTGCCCAAGTCCAGGAGAACAATGTGCTTACCTCCCTGACTGTTAAACCCTCGGGGTGTAATGAACAGATACGACGGCCGACATTAAACCTCACCATAAATATAAAACACAGAGCTTGACCAAGTCCTTGATTCACGATTAATTGTGCTGCATAATTTCCCTTTAGATTTGGTTGGCGATGCTTAATGTTACCACTCAAATTTACAGCATAATTAGCACAAAATAAAAGGAGCTCCCATCGCTCTTCCTCCCTCCGGTGATTCCTTATTACCCTCATCACGGTCGGTGATTTAAACTCACGGCCAAGCACCATCACTTCCCAACAACTATTCTTCAATTACACCTCTGCTGCCTATATTGCTAAACTTAACTATGGCCATACAAGATCCAGTACTCTTGGTACATACAGTTGGAGATAGACAATATCATTAAAGGAAAGCTCTCTTTTTTTCAGCGATGTTGACATTGTGGATGACTTGATGATGAAAACAAATGCATAACAATTGTTTTGTTTACGCTAAATTGACCATGGAAGAAATATACCCCATATATCATCAAGGAAATACAGAATTGTATGATTTGCTCAATTGTGAAATCCTCTATAGTTGTTTGTCATGTTCTTGCTGATAAAAAGATTAGTATTTTTCAAACAGAGACAAGCCAATCACAATAGGCTCCTCGTGAGATAGTTTTCAGCGCTCCTGTTGGTGAATGTGTTTATCCCTGACTTGGAATGACTCCTGCATGCACCAGGTATAATTTCCAATTCCCTCACACCTGTCTTGCTCCGCTCGTCAGGATCGATTGCTTTTCCTTTTTTGTTTTGTTTGTGATAAAGAGACCTTTGTTTGGATGGAACTTTTGGATCTGGCTCTGCTGCTCTCTTTCAGAATCTTCCCCCAATCCATCTCTTTTTCCATTTGTTATCTCCCATCAAGCCCAAATGATTTCTATTCCTATCAAGTGTGGACGCCTTGCCTGATGAATCTCCGCGTAGGTCAGGTTTGATTAGAAGAGCCTGAGCGTTTGTCCAAATGAAATCTCATTCCTCCTAACATGGATATGCACGCCAGCAATTTGACACAATGTAGCCAAGTGCCAATTTTTATTTCCTGTGTGTTGTTGTCCAAATGACAATATGTGAGTGCGGGCAAATGCAGAAAGCATTTCTCATAAAGAGACATTTGCATTTTTATGAGTAACAGTTATCTGTCTGTCATTGCCTATGAAGTCTTTGGGAGATTTGCCGGTGGTGCTGAGTGATACATCAGCCGTACCACAAACACATGTTTACGTCCACAGTGCTTTCCGCTGACGGGTACGACTGGCAGCTGGTTGTTAAAAAAAGTTTATTTTTCACTTCCTTTCCTTTTAATATGCAGATATTTCCAACCTATGACTTATACAGATATTGCTCTGTGTCATCTCACACGCAGTTAGTTTCAAGATGACTTTTCAAAGTTAGCATTCCATTAAGATTTGCCACTGAGTGTTTTTCAAAATCCTGCCCTAACTAGTAATTAGCCAGTGTCCTTGTCAAGCTAAGTATACCACAGACAGATCTCCTACACTCGTAGAAAAAAAAGGTTATTAGGGGTTCTTATGGCACCATGAAGGTGCTAATAAGTAATTTCTAGAACCATTTCATCAAGGAGGTGCTTTTTGGAAGCTGGTTGTGATGTTGCATGAACATGAGCACAGATGTAATAAAGTACATTTAGAATCAAACATGAACCAACATCACAGGTATGTGAGATATCTACAAAACAAAAATGTAGACTATCAAATAGAACCATCTAAGGTTCTTTAGACATAAAAAAACATTATACACCATAAATGTCACCATACATTGTCTATAGAGAACCGTTTAAGGAACCCCCTGTGGTTCTTTCAAAAGAATAATTTAAAATGGTTCTGTCTAGAACTTTTTGGGGTGCCTTTTATGTATCAAAGCATAGAACCTTTAATTCCAAATAGAATTAGTTCTAAGAGTGTAGAAGTGTTCTCCTAAATTGATTCACTCATTCCGCACTGATTCATTTTTGGTCATCATCTCTGCATCATCAGCAGTGAAATGGCACAGCCTTTCTGAGTCGGAGACGATTTAAAAGTCAAGAAGTAAAGAAAGAAAACTTTTCAATATCCCTCCGTCTGTATGCACAGACACAGTTTTCATTGTGCACTCAAGACGTTACTAACAGCTGTGTAAAAATGTATTATATTCCTCAGGTAATAGGATGGTATTCCACAGGTAAGCTGAGGAGATACATCACTAAGCTCAACGGAGCAAAGGCCAAATTGCCTCTTATGTGCATTTTATTGCAGCGACTGTCCCTGTTAGTCATCTCTGAGAGGATCCAGAGCCTGCGAATAAGGCCTAGTATTTACGGGACTAAATGACCTCTGCAGTAACACCAACAACAAGGGCCCTTCTACTCTCCAGTTGTAAACAATAATCAACGGAGCATGCTGCATTGCTAAGTGGCATTGGAGGAATGACTTATTGTGAATATGACCGACCCATCCAAGCCCAATATAATCATCCAAGGTGGCCAACGCAGATGTCATTCGTTACTGACTTGACAATAGTTAAGAATGGTAGAGCTCAGTCGGTAGAGGTGGCATGCACTTCAGTATTCATTTCCACAGCTCAATCACATGAGCGGAATAGCTGCAATACAGAAGATATGCTACTCTATTCGTTTATCCATCCATTAAATTACAACACTGTTTATGGGTATAATCATTGGGCTCCTTGCAAAACTGCTATCTAGGCAACTTTCCATTTGTATTATTTCAGTACAGAGCGTAGTACGTGAATATTGGATGCTTTGGCTATGGCTCTGCAACACACTGATGTGCTGAATGCAGCGTACTCTGTGAAGGAGTCAGAAAGCTTGCTGTTCTCAAGCTGTTTCTTCTTCTTCTTGAGCAGTCACTATAAGTGACAGTTTCATGCTCCATCAGCTGGTGCAAATTTCAGGGCTTTGTCCAACCCACCAGCGCCAACACTTCACTTAATTACTCTCAATTAAGATGCAATAGACCGGCCCTCATCCAAAGAATTGCTAATAAGCTAATTTAGGGACATTTGAAGACTGAAACAGAGACTCTGGATTAAAGATAATTAACCCCAAGCCTGACCTAAGACGCTCTCTCACTGTCTCCACCTTAAAGAAAAGCAGTGATTTAATGATTGGTATCAAATCAATCACCAGTTCAGGCGCCCATTAGACAGATGGACACCTCTACAAGATAGCCTTGCAAAGAGGAAATATTTTTTTTTTTTAAATGTGGAGATATCAAAGTCTAAAGCGTAGACTTTACTACAATGGTGTACAACATACGATAGTTATACAATACAGGATGAAATGAACGCGTATACAGGCAAACGCTATATCATGGCGGACTTTCGTGTGTATTCCCTTATGTGCCTTTCAGCGAGATATTGTGCTGAAGTGGTAGAGCATGCTAATGGAGCCGTCGGCCCTGAAAGGGAACCTCACAAAGGCCGACACCTCCTTCATGTTGACAAGCAGCACGCCGTGTCAGGCAGGTCACCGGACTCCCATGAAACACAGCTAATACACTGACTCTAACAAAACACTCACGCTACGCTCATTACCACACACACTGCTCATTACCACACACACTGCTCAGTCAAACCTGAGTGGGACCACGGGGAAGCTGGCACTGGAGAAAAAAAAAAAACGTTGTTGAATGTTGCCAAAGCAACACACACATACACAATTGTAATTGTGCCTGAAAATTGCACACGTGTCACACGAATCGTTCAACAGACGAGGCTTATTGGCTGGCAAAAGTGGCTGGGCAATATGGTTGGTCATCCATTAAGCGGATCGGGCCGTATAGCCAAAGGAATTGAGCTAATGGATAACTGAGAGGTGTCATCGCAATTACGTTCTGCATCTCTTCTCAGTTAAGAGCATTCTAGTATCATTTGAAAAGAATAAACAGCAATACATATGCAATTCCTTTACACAGCACGGTGAAAGCAATTTATAAGCAAATGGACTGAACAGTGTCAGTCGTTGTCCTACTCCCTGGTCCCTATACTGCAGGTAAATGGCTTCCTCGTCTTCTATTGATCTGTGCATATGTCTTGAGATGTAGCCTGAGTCTCCCCCTTTCCCTCCCTCTCTCTCTCTCTCTCTCTCTCTCTTTCCCTGCCTCTGTCCCTCTCGTCACCACTGCAGTCAATCAGTCCCTGGGGGATTGAGAGCGGCCCAGTTTGTCATTGACTGGCCTGATTAAGACAAAGTGCTCCTGTGTCAGCGCCAGCTCATTTACGTGTTATCAGAACCCTAAGTATTCTGGGTCAGGGACTCAACCAGGGGAGAATGCCAGGTTCACAGAAGAGGATATGATAGTGCCATTATGTCCTAGGCACTAAAGGATACATAACAATAGGGCAGTGCTCTTTAACGTAAGGTGCTGGTGGACAGCAGCATATGCATGAGATTTCTGATACGAGTAATGGAGGTGATTCTGAGAATAATGTCTGCACGAAGAGTAACCTCACCTGGGATCTTGGGCCAATAGCTGGGCTTTAGCTCAGCGGCCTAACACAGTCTTGTGGTGCACGGATGACCTTTTGAGTTACAATCCAGTCAGTCAGAGTAGCACACTAGATTCAGCTGCAATATGTATTTGAGTGCTGCTAACTTACGTTATATTGCAACAGTGTAAAGTGGGAGAGTTGAGAGTAAAAGTTGAATGCCTTGAAGATCATTGCCTCTCCTTTCCTTAGGAGAGAACTGCTTTGGGTTCTGTAAATGCAGCTCTCTGTCTCTGTGTGGTGGTGTATTGAATGCTATCCTCTGATAGCCTGAGGATCAATGGGTGTCCAGTAATCTCCTACACAACTTATCGACCAGGGGCAGCACTTGAAGATGAGAGTTTGAAGAAGACCATGGTGATATCCTGGTGTTTTTTAAGGTTTCAGTGAGCCACTTTTAGTCACCGGGTCTACTCAGAGCATATTGTTGAGAGAGAGAATCATTACTGGGTCAATACAGTGAGCTTGGATCAATGGAAGGACATGAATCAGGTCCAGTACTGAGGGACAAATGTTTTTGTATGTCTTAACAACCTGGCTTGAGCATGTGTCCTGTTTATGGCTCTAAATGCATGCATTAACCCTAAATAGCACATTAGTGAATGTTTTGGTTCATGCAGTTGTGTCTTTGAAACATTCTAATTTGGTGAAAGACAGTCCATTCAAAAAAAGATCTTCTTCTTCTCCCATCTGCACTCTGATTCAGGTGCACTCAGGCCAACCTTTCAGCTGCTCCTACAGCGTGTCACACTTTAATATGCAGCACTTGATCATCCTCCCATCTTTGTACCTGTGCACCTGCTTACACTGAAAGTTTTTACGCACACGTGGGCTGATGACTGAATTTGTGTGCAGAGAGCATGCATCTGTTTATGTTTATTTCATGTTTATCTTTGTGTGTGTGTGTGTGTGTGTGTGTGTGTGTGTGTGTGTGTGTGTGTGTGTGTAGATCACTTGTCTAGGAAGGGATGTGCGGTGCATATAAATGAATTTAGTATGTGCCGGCGTCAAACTGTTGCTAAGTTTCTTGGCTCTTGTCAGATTGGATTGAATAATGAGGTTAGGTGGTGGCAGTACGCTGCTGGCACATATGACCACACTAATAACACATCTCCCATTAACAAGAGCAATCACACCAGCATTTCATTTGTCGCTCTGATCGATGGTGTTCGAAAAGTATTTTCCTGACAGTTGCACCTAAGATTAAACTTTAAACTATGACATCTGTCATTTATGAGGACAATCAATTTATTCCTGTCTCTTATTTGGCTTATCTTTATTTTCCTCACAAACCCCCTCAAATTCATATGCAGGCTGTCCACATTTCACAAGCCAATTTAGCAACTGCTCTGCTTCTACACAGGGAGACATAGCATTGTTATTTAATAATGCAGGCTTATACTTTCCCTGTTTAAGAAACCCAAAACACCATTACAGTCCATCCACCATCTTAATTGGCAGCTGCAGTTAGAAATGCCTCTATTCATACAGAGTCTACTAACCCCTTTCCCAATTTGGAAAACAATAATGGCTTGAAATCAGAAATGGCTTTTCTTGGAGTGATAGCTTAGTGAAGTTGAAGTGAATGGAGAGACTGAAAAACTGAAACAAAAGGTGCCACTTTGGGCAGGTGGGCCAGGTAATGAGACTGGTTACCTGTCTGTCAATATGTCTTAGAACACTTTGAGACAGACAAACACCAAGACCAGATGAGTAGATTTAAAGCTTGCATTAACTTCTGACAGACAGACAGACAGACAGACAGACAGACAGACAGACAGACACATGCATAAGCGCGCACACACACACACACACACACACACACACACACACACACACATACACACATACACCAAGACCAGATTGGCACACTTCCCCAGTAGATGTCACTAGAACATCCTTGTCCTTAATTTTTCAAGACACTGTTTGCTTTGGCAAGGACCAAATGAAACCAGAATTTCAATTGCAGAGCAATGTTGCTGTCAGTGAATGTAAATAACTACAGGGTGGTAATGTTGGCGTGGACAACCATGGTGAGAAAAAATATTTAAAATAACTGAGCGTTTATAACAAATGGGCAACAGCAACTCAGCAATAGACAAAATACAATTATTGGACAAAATTATATGCAGAGCAAGAATCATTGTCTTGGTAGACGGGATCCCATGTAATAAAAAGATCCCTTAACCTTTACGATGAATTAACTCTGAAAAGGACAGTCCCCCACGTATAAGAAAATGATGAATAGCTCTTTAGATTGTGTAATCAGCTGAAACAACAGAGAACATTACATTAGAGGCAGAGAGGGCGAGGGATGTATTGAGATAACCAACAATTAATTCCAAAGTGTGTCCCACTGCAATGGGATATAGGCCTGCATGTAAACAAAGGCTGGTTGCTATCTTGCCCGCCTGGCTGGGGGTGAGTTCGTGCCTAGTCAATGCTGGGATCATTGAGCACGAGGATGCATTGTTCTCTAGGTTAAGTACCCAGCGGCAAAACAAATCTCTTACATCAAAGAGTGCTGTGCAGTCTCAGCACGTACGGTCAAAGAGCTAAAATCCTTTTAATCCTCCGCTTCAGAGGTGCGTTTTGAAGATCATCAACTGGCAGCTCTGCCTCCTTATTGACTTTTCTCCTCTAGCTCGCGCTCAAGCGCCGCTTGCGCTATCCTTGGTGCTGAAACGAGTTTACCGCCTCCCCGCATTCCGCTCTAAACAAACCCCATTCGACATGTTTGTAAGTAAACTAATAGAAAATGCATTATCGGTACATTCAGAGTACATAAAATGCAACCGTGGCAAACAAACTATTTGTGTTATATCATGATATCGTTCAGCAAACTGAGCAAAACTGTTTTGTACAAATCATCATTTAGTTCTTCCGCCAAAGCAAAAAAGAGAAAATTCACTGCCAACAATATTTCAATATTTAAAATGATACGATGAATACCATCCCTTTCTCTCTCTCCTTTCTCCCTCCCCCCCTCTCTCTCTCCCCCTCTCCCTCTGTCTTTCCTCTCATACACACTCAGACACTCTCTCCTCCCTCCGCACTTTCTCCAGCCAAGAAGCTACCATTGCCTCCAAAGCTTTACTCTACAAGCATGTCCTCAGACGTGCAGCTGTGTGATGAAGCGGACCAACTCATTGCCAGAGACCACGGGACGAAAGAAACCGGCGGTACAGGGACCATGAACGCATGAGAGCAGGTAATTAATGCAACAACATATGTGCGTATAGTTGAATGTTTGTTTGTTTTTGGAGTATGAAGTGAATTGCAAAGTTATTATGATTAGCGAAGTAAAACGGCGCGGTAAAAAAAATTGTCCGAACTTTGGGCTTAACAACACAGGTTCACCTTGACCTACAAGTTAGATGGGTAATGCGAAATTGTCGTTTATATGATATATGATCAAAGGAATTACGTTATGCATGTTTGAAATCAAGCGTGGATATGGTTTGCGCTTTAGTCATAGTATGTTGTGCCATCGCTTGACGCATGTTGGAATCGCTGCGGCACATAGATTTCTCTTTCGTATCCTGTACCCTTTGCACAGTTCCCCGAATCTAGTTAACACCTACAACAATGTGTTGTCATCATTTAGGAGCACTAGATCATGAGTTCCGTGTCCTCTGCTCAAGAGCTGAATATTGAACGGCAACTCCGCAGGTACACAATCACATTGCGCACAGAAATTGAGCTAAAAGAAATCAATGATCATACACCTATGATTGCTTTTCTGCCTTTATGGTCGATTTGGAAGTGTATTTATTTTTTTATTTTTTATTTTTTTTAATATCAGGAGTATTTAATTACTTACGATCAGTATCTCTTCTTGATATATGTCAATTGTTTCTGCTGTCAACAGAAATACTGTACCAGAAGCATAACTCTGTATGACAGCCCTCAGTTATGATGATTACAATAATATCCAGTGATAATCATCAGGAGGGAAAATCCCAACATTTTCGTTTATTGTTTCTTTTTGGCATGCCCGATGGTCAGTTTCTGACTGCACGACTGATGTAACGGTTAAAACTCACCCAGCACCACGCTCCCATCCATATCAGCAGGCTAGAAATGTTGTGAGAGTTGGCATGTTTTTTGTTTTTTTTCCAGCGAGTTTCACAACATCCGAGTTGTCCTTATTTTATTGCGCAAATTCATTTTGAACTGCAGAATGTTTTCTCATGTGGAAAATGGAAGAACACAACCGCTGCCATTTTCGCAGCATTTTGTTGACGCATGTTGATATGTAATGTCTGTCCTTGCTTTTGATAGCCTATTGTACCCCGTGAAATAATGTGTTTTCCTTCAGTGGGGATATAGGTGTTGCTGCTAGAGCGCTCTCTGCCCGACGAGGCTGTTTCCAAATCAGGCAATAAGTTGTCGATCATATAAATGATCATACCAACAATTAATACACCTGAATCATGATCACTATGACTGGACATTTTCAAAAGCCACACATTCAAAATAATACTGATGCTAAAGAGACATGACCCTGTTCTTTAAGCATCCAGATGTATAAATGCGCATTGAGTTCACACTTGATTTTTGTGTGTGGTGGGAGAGGGATCTGCTCAGCTGCAACGGGGCTCATTCGAAAATGATGAAGCTCCTTGGCGCACTATACCCTGCGCGTAAAAGCGCGATTGGCACCGATGGAAGCTGGTAGAAAGTTTGGAGTGTAGCTGTTGCAATTGTTCAATATAGTCATTGCAGGTTATACGCTAAACGGGAGGAATCTGGGTAGTATGAGACAATTCTGAATGCCCTACCGGACCGATCAAAACGGGTTTGCGTCACGTCGTAGGTTGTATGACGTGTTAAGAAATTGTATCCAAATCAAGTTTTGCTGTAAGCGACTTTGGATTTGATATTGCTGGGTCATTGTGGAATTCCTCGCGTTTATCTTACGATCATGTCAAGTCTTTTGGGGTCGAAAAAGAAAAATGTGCTTTGGCATTGATTGTAATGCTCATGTGATGCGTGGCTTCCTGTGATCTCCATTATAATTGTAGTCACACTGCAGTGGGATACATGTGCTATACTATTTATAATGAGACCTATAGACCCATATGAGATAATGATCTCCATTTATCAGTGAGGTTAAAGACAACTCTCCTTGAATGTCTGCTACTCTATCTCGATCGTGTTTATTACTGTATACGTGGATAGACACAAATAATCATATGAAGTATGTTTCTATGTGTCACTTATATGTGTCTCGTGTGTTTACTGTATTTTTCAACATTTGGAAGACCGATGTAAATCAGTTGATTAGTGATTAGTCCTAGAGTTAATTGTATATAGTCTATATGCGTTTTGGGCGATCCAGTTTGCGCATACTGACTACTATACTACCGTCCGAATGTTTACTCAGTATAGGCATCCGTATGTAAGCTATTGCACAAATAATTGTGTGTGTGACATTTTGACCTTATAGATTTGTCTTCGGAATCAATAGTTTTTGTTAGATTAAAACGTGAGAGTTGCACAGAATAGGCCAAATGTTTGCTGTGGTCTGTGGTTTTGCGCATTGTTTTGCGGACTGATATGTCGACATGTACTGTACAGTATATGATGTTGTATACACTGTATTTTATAATAAGGCAGATTCATTCTTAGTGTCATTATCAGTCTCTGCAGATTGTCAGTCCTGTCAGTCTCCGCAGACTGCATTCGATCAATATTTAGATTTAGATTTTTTCAAACCGCAAATTATAGATCGGAATTCATGGACCTATGAATAGCCTACTAGGTGTGCATTCATTGTTTTTATTGGATCCATTTCCCAAGTCACATCCTCACCGTATGAATCCAGCTATACGCATTTAGTTTCTATCCATTCGACTTCATTTCAGTATTTGGGAGGGTACCGTATAAGGGAGGGGGTAGTGCATAGCGGTTGAATGTTGTTCATTTGCTTCCGATGCCCGTGGGAAATGTGGCGGCCCAATGCTGACAGCATTCTTAGACATTTTGTCTCCAAATTGACAAGCTTGAATAGTTTATCATCTAATTACAGAGGGAAATGCCCAAGGGACCAAGACTAGTGTCCTCATTCTTTGCGCAAAAGTTTAAAAACACATTTTCAAAGCTGTTGATGTGTTTTGGTGCGTTTCGGTGCGTTTTGGTCAGAAATGGCTATGATCATATTTCATTTTCCAACTGATCCGTGGAGATCATCGCATTACTGTCAAATACCTTTCCATCATTTCATAATTAAGTATCAATATCATATTAGCAAACTTTAAAGAGTAGACATCATTTTACTGACATGCTGAGGTGTCTGACCATGATGGCCTATATTAACGACTTGGGAGACTTGCATCGATTTGATTACGTTATGCTGCATATTGGCTACTCTCAGGGGTGTGAACATGTACTCGAGTACTCACCTCGACTCATCGATTAGGAAAAATCCTTACTCGAAAATCGTTTTCGTCGCCTTATGTGGCGCTGCTTTGACTTGGTACACGAAGGAGAACGTGAAATGAAAGCGGCGCTCAATCACACATACACACACAACACGTTAACCAAATGGGAGACCTCAGCTGTACCAGTTTGAAAGGTTACTGTGTCATAGTAAAGTATCACACCCCTTGATAACAGATAATGTCGTGTCATGTCAATAACATGTATGTTGGTCAATTGCAATGATTTGACTACTAAGCATCATTTATGGTGACTAGAGCTATGAGGCTACTTCAGAACATATTCAGTAAAGATGCCTTTTGTAAGCGAGTGTTGTTGATTTCATATACAGTACAGTACTGCATGTGGAAATTCAGTTTGCCTGCATTCCTCAACACACCTGTATTTCCATACACACCCCTCTTTTCTCTCCATAAAGCACCATGGTTGGCATCAGGGGAACATTTCACGCAGCGAGTAGCCAAGGTGTTTTTTTGTAAAAGTTTAAATTTAGTAGGTAGGGTGTTTGAATCTACGGACATAAGCCTCTCGGTTATGGAGCACTGGTGCGGCGTACATGAGTAGAGCTCTGTGCTGGCGCCAGTTGAAAGGAATGCCTAATTATCATGCTTTCAACCGCAGCAGTCTCTTCCATTTGCACTGAGCTGCTGCTCTAATCGCTTTCTTTTCTATAATTACACACTTATTTATTTTATTCTTATGCAATTAAAAATGTTATTTTTGCTTTATGTGGATAAGCCCAGAGACCTCTCCATCTCCATCCATCTCCTAAAGACCTCCCCACTACACCCCTGTACAAGTTTCTCTACTGTAAATAAATTAATTAAAAAAAATAAAAAAAGTAATTCTTCCTTCTTCTAGCATTGTGACTGCCAATAGCCCCTGGTCCTATCATAGATTACTTTTTCTTATGATGACTGATGGATAGATGATTCACTTACTTAGACAAATATATTTGTTGTAAGTCGCTTTGGATAAAGGCGTCTGCTGAATGCCATAAAAAAAGGGTATGATGCAGTGAGGATGTTTAATACAGTAGGTCCTCAGTGCAGCCACTGTGGTATTTCTAGGGTGCTTGCTTACAACCCTGTGTTTCAGCTCAAGGAACATTTCTAAATCAGGTCATCAAACCTCTCATTTGTCACCACAAAATAATTCAACTTGGGATGTCAAAACATCTGTGATTGCACCTGGACAAGATGGGTTAGGGAGTCAGAGCTGTGTGCACCGTATGTACCATAGATAAAACTGTGTGCTGAGTGACTGATGAAAGAATAATGAAGCCTTCTCACTCAGATCGTTACCTGGCAGTGTGTGAAGGATAGATGAAACTAAATAGTGTAATTGCATTTGCAAGACTGAATAGCACACTCTAGCAGATCAATGAACTAAGCAGTGCTTCTGGTTTTTTTTCCTCTCTGATTTGTGTCAGCATATTTAATAAAAATGCAAATAGATGCTGTGACCCTGTAATTGGTCATAAAATGCAAGCTTACGGTTCGGTTTCCCAGAGCTCTCTACTATTCTAAAAAGCACAACGAACCCGTTGATAACCCCATTCAAGATTGAGGTGCAACAGTTTTAATAGAGTACATTCCAAGCCATTACTGCTCAAAATTGGGTTTGAGTTGCTCCTTTGAGTGTCCCAAAGGGGGAACATCTAAGTCTGAACATATTAAATGTGGTCAGAGAAAATTGAAGATTTGTTGATAACATTCTCAGGGAACTCAACTGTATAGCACATTTGTAGCCAGTATCTTAAAATGTCTCCATGTCTAAACTGTGAAAAATATATTTTGCTGCACCATATTAGAGAGCCATGACTGATTGTTTACTACTATTGTTAGTAGTAAACATACTAATGCTAGTTGTGGTAGGAGTATTGTCAATATATTGGTATATCTCTGCCTGTGTTCAGGTGTCAGACAGGGCTACCCAAGCCTAAGGTGTTCCTAAGTCATGCCACTCATCCAGTAATAATGCCAGCTGCCATTCCTCTAGCTTAATTGCACTAAGCCCCGGCACCGGATAAATCCAGCATTCTCCTTCTAGCTCCAGCTTCTTAATTATTATTGGCTCCATAAAACATTCAGTGTGTCTGCCTGCTTCTGTTGGACCTATGGCATAACTGTGACATGGTAATTGCAGGCAGGCCTAATTCTTTCATGATGGGAGATGGCAAGATACAAGACACGGAGAGATGTCTTTGCTGCCCCTCTGACCTCGCATGCGCGTGCACGCGCACACACGCACGCACGCACACAATTTGAGGTCAGGGACAGATTGAGACAAAGAGGGGGGGTTTGGGTGGGTGACTTCTCTCAGTAAGTTGGAAATGACATAGGCAGCCATACCGTCTCGTATGTTCTTGTTACTAATGCTGGAGGCTTTGACTATGATACCGCAAATGCTGGTTGTGTGGGTGTTTGTGAGGTAGGCCTGAGTTAATTGATCTTCTTTAAGCTTGTGAGTGCTAATGAGCAACAGGAAGAGGGCCTATGATATGAGTCTGAAAGCAGTCCAACAGTCCAAATCTTCAGATTTTCAGTCCTTCCAGACACGCTGCCAGAGCTGGGGCTTAAATCATTTAAATACACTAACAGGACCACTGAGACTGTCTATATGTGTTCATGAGAAGTCAAACACACACAAGTGTATATATACACACACACACACACACACACACACACACACACACACACACACACACACACACACATACACATACACATACACATACACACACACACACACACACACACACACACACACACACACACACACACACACACACACACACACACATACACACACACACACACACACACACACACACTCTCAGTCTTACTTCAATCCTTCCTCCTATCCTCTCTCTATCCTCTATGTTTTCTCTTTACCATACACTTGTGTGTGTATGTGTTCCAAAAAGGAACCCTTTTCTGATATTAGTGCAATTAAGTCAGTGGGTGCGGTTATGCCCACACTGCCATTCATTTCAGTGCACAAGTCAAGGAGCTGGCAGCCTGAAGCCTCCATTTAGAGGACTCAGATGGACTCAGACGGTATCAAAGGTCATTGTCACACTTCAAATTCCATTATACTCCTAAAAGGCATACATGTGTTAATTACTAATCCTATTTGTATGAACCTTCCTTTGCCCTAGCTCTTCCCTTCAACCGTTAAATAACCCCCAAGTGACCCCAACCATGTTTAAGTAGAGCCCAAAAATAAATCGGAAAACACACTCTTTATCTCAAGACTTGTTGACAGTTGCTCTGTAAAGTACAGCAAATGCCGCTTTCATTTCTGTTTAACCAACCATTCCAGAATAACACGTCTGGTGTGTCAAACCAGTCTGTAAATTGCCGGCGCAATTTTACAAAGCAATTGTCCTTCTCACATTCCCAGTGTCAGCGAGAAAAAGGCAATCTGTGAAATCAGACCCAAATTAGAGCAGTCAGAGAGAGACTGCTTGACACAACGCTCAATATTGTATAAACTCTCAACAGTTAAACACAGGTGCTGAACCCTGGAGAGATGATGGGGATCGAAGCGGAGGGAAAACGCTCCCTGTCCATGAGACAAAAGAGCCGCTGCAAGACACACAGATTTAGGGGGTGAATAATAGTGTGTCTGCACGGAAACACAGAGATGGTAATACCGGCGAGAATCATTGGTAGTTATTGGATTCCGAGCTGCCTCTTAGTTTACACTCGTGTGTTTGCAAGTGCAGGCCTGTTTACAGACTCAGGTATAATTCATCTCGCCTTCTGTTTCTTTTTGTGCCGCTTGCGTTACGCAGTAAAAAGCAGTTAGTTTTATGTGGTCAGCATGCTCGGTTTATGGCAGCTGTCTACACTGTCAAAGCTAAAAGTAAACGTGAGACAAAGTCCAGACAATGACTGTAAAACCATTGTCTTGTTAGATTGCATTTCACAGTTTGTTGTACAGTCTGTTTCTCGGGAAGGAGCAAGATGTGTGTCTTAGCTTTTAAGGGCCGGTGGGAATGTGAAGGAAATCACTGGAGTATGTAGACATATCCTAAATAGCGAAAGGAACAGAGACAGAAGGGAAGCAGGGTCATGAGATCCCTTCCAAAAGACAAATATGACCGGGTCACTGCAGGGACACAGGCGTGCTTGAGATTTCATAGATATTCCCATAAGTACAACCTGACCCAGTTATCCCAGACCTATATGTCTAACTTCCTTAACTCAGGCTCAAGAAAACTAGGTTACAAATGTAACCCAGGTTCTCTGAAGGAGATGAGGGAGACCCCTCACTATGGGACACACACTCTGTGTGCCTATTCACTGACAACCCTATTCAATCACACCCAGTACAGACTGAGGACGCCTCGCCTAGTGCCCAGCCTATAAAGGCTCATGCATTTTATTGCAATTTATTCAATGAACCACTCTTCACGAGCTCAGCGCAAGAGGTGCAAAGAGGATATACCCCATCTACAGTATATCACACAGTCTCCAAACAAACACTCAAGACAGTGTGTGACATGGAGGGGGTGGTCATGTCTAGGCTGTAACACCTTTGAAAGGTATGTGGAGAAAAGCTGGCTGCAGCACAAATCTATGAAACAGAGACAGCCTTGAACAACGCTCCCAACCCATGGTTGGAGTGCGTCATGGAAGCCTAAAGGGGGCTGCAATCACAGACAATTGTAAGCCTCAACAATGGCCCCCACAATCCAATGGGAGAGGTGCTGTGTAGACACAGCCCGTGGCGGAGTTCACAAAGCAGGCGAACAGCTGATAACAAACCCTGAACACGTGAACATGCAGAATGTGTACAGCATAGAGGGTGTTCATAGGCTCCTGGTCTGAGGAGAAGGGTGGGGAATGGAAAGGGAGCAGTATGGCAGCTTGACTACGGAACGACATGGACATGACTTTGGGAACGAACTCTGCGCTAGGGTGTAACGTAACCTTAGTGTTGCTAGGGGCAAACTGAGTGCATGCATGATGGATTGAAGTTACTCACACACTTGGCAGTGGCCAGCGTGAGTAAGAATGTGGTCTCATGAGACAGAATCTTTACATCAACAGTCTGAAGAGGTTTGAAACAGTCACTAGAGGTGGATGGCGCCCTATAATTCTGAATCATGGTAACCACGTTCGGAGGAAGGCCTTCTGAGACTAGGTTGCACCTTCACGGGCCAAACCCATAAGTCCATCAGCTCGGGTCAAGGGAGGAACAATTGACCTTGTGCTTGGGACAATAGGCAATAGGCAATAGGCAATAGGCAATGGCGCAACAGGTAACGTTGTAATGTGTTCGCACAATGCGAAAGGAGCTTGCAACTGTCAGATTAGCTGCGTGCACAAGTCATTTAATAGTGGTGAATGCGCAAGCTAGCCAGTTAGCCGAAGCTCACACTACGGACCTAGCTAACGTTACACAAGGTAACCAGCTAGAAATGATGTCAAACTAGTCAGAGCTCAAGTAGTCCGCATAAGGTGAGGAAACATGTGCGAACAATTAAGCTGTAGTTAGCTATGAATACACACATAAGCTTCAGACACTGAGAGTGAAGAGTGGCACTATGCATGAGCCTTTATAGGCTGGGCGCTAGGCAAGGCTACGTGCTTGCAAAAGTCCTCAGCCTGTACCAGGCATGATTGAATAGGGTTGTCAGCTAATCGAACCGAGTCGACTGAAAGAGAACACCCAGCGATGTGTCCTCTAGACCCACTACACACAGCTTCATGGCTAGTCCTGACATTCAAGAAGATTCCATTGTGTACAAAACGATGTTCCTGGTCAGTGAATTGACATTTGGAAGAAATGCCAGAGAGGAAGAGTGTTTTTTAGGTTGTTTGTGTGAGTTCAGGAACAGCATGTGCCTCTCCCACTGATTTGCAATGGCATTTATGGGTGAGTTTTGTAGCTTCTTGAAATATTTTTCACCCTTTTTGGTGTTCTCTTTGGCTTCCCGTTGAGTCAGCTTACCGTGTCAAAGTGAGCGGCCCATCTGAGATGCTGTTATTCAAGTTGACAGAGACGGAGTTGTGGAGGGAGCCCAGAGAATACAGTGTGTCAGTGGAACACAAACAAACGCTGGGATGGATTCACAGAGTGAGGACCCCCCGGCCCCGGTGTTCACACTCTCTGACGGCCGTCTCTGAAAACCAACAGAGGAGTCAGAGCATAGTAAGAAAAAGCATGTACGGCAACAAAGGAAAAACACTCTTTATTTGTCAGGCCAGGGAGAACAAAGAGGTGTAGAAAACAGCAGGCAGACGAGCAGGCAATAAAAGAGAGAATTCACTTAGTCACATAAAAAAAGAAGAGGCAGTTTCTCAAACTCAAGAGTATTTGTTTCTCTTTTGCTGTTGTGGAGCATCATATTCTCCCCACACTGACGCAGTGGTCAGGTCAGTTCTGATGGACAATTGCCATGCTGTGAGACAGAGAAGTAGTATACAGGTGGGACAAATCGCCTCTCACTTTGTCAGTCCGGGAAAAAAGAAAGGAGGCAAGGTCATCAGCCTTTCCCATTTTACACAGACTTCCAGAGAGAAATCAATACACAACATGACCAAATCAGACGGGCTTCCCTCCTGGGTGGGTGAAAATAGGAAACTGTTAGAAAGCTTTAATGCAGGTACCAGTTCTCTCTCTTCTTCTCTGCTTCTCTGTTCTCTGAGATGAGAGTCTCTTTCTGAGTACGTGGAGGGTATTCCAGTATCCCTAGTTGTGAACCACATCATTTAGTAGATAAAATGTAATCTGTGTATATGAGATGGATGGACATATCGAGTTGGGGGTAGGTATACTGATGAAAGTCTATGTACTGTTTTGCTAGTCCCTCCCTTTCATACCCTTGGCTTTCATTAGAGAAAAACCTGCAGATCGTTTCAACAACCAAAACATGTTGTGAGTATAAACAGCAGTATGCAATGCTGTCTTTTTAGCAGTTAAAAAGCCCTTCTGGGAAAATGAGGCATCTGATGCCAAATAGTCTCACTTCTTTCTTCTGTAAATACCAGAATGTCCTTGAATATATAACCCTAGGCTTGAGTAAAAAAAATACATGCAGGAAGAGATTAATGAGCAATCTGTACCTTTATTGCTTCAAATAAACATTCTGCGGCACAAAAGTGTGAGTGTAAGCGTGAATGCGTATATTTGTAAGACTGTGTAATTCCATATGAACACAGCCCAATCCAAAGAATTGGCTGGTGTTGTGCGGTGATGTCGGCATAAAGCCCGACTGACTCATCTTGCCTTCGAGGTCACTTAGATCCTTCTCATTATTATTTGCATGGTGAGAACATTGCTGCCATCCAGCAGTCCATCTCGCTTTTTTGACAGAGTTCTGGAGGCGTGTGACAGCTTGCACATTTTTGGGCAGTGGAGTGATAAACTCAGCAGCCACAGTATATCAAATGAGCATTTTTCATGAATACATTTTGAGAGGAGAAAACAAAATGTCAGTGGCTTTGAGGAACAGAACTCAGAACCGCTTATTGTTCATGATGAATGATTTCTGAATCAGTGTTTTTTTTTTACTACTTTTTTAGATTTTTACTTTACTACTTGCTTAGGAGCCATTTAGTAGTCACGTCCATGAGTCCAATTCAATATGCTGCTCCATTTCCCAGAGTGTGACAGTGGCTCCCTCGAGAGAGGTGTCACCCTGAGAGTTAAATTATCATGATGATTTCTCCCTCACAGGGGCAGGACAGAATCATTACATTCACCATCTCATCAGGTATCGCTTTCCTCAAATTAACCCGTAGGGAAACGGATCCCAATTCCAACTCTGGAGTTAATTACGAATAACGATGTCTCTCTTTGTGACGCTTCAAGGATCCCTTAGGTGCACCCATCCAATTATCTATTGGCTGGTAATTTATTGGTCCAATTGTTTTCCTTTGCATCTCCAACCTGACCTCCCTCATGTCCAATTCTTCATCCACTGGTCCACTTCAATATTTTACCTCTCCTCCATCCTCTCCTTCCCTGGCCTCATATTTCCTGTCTCTCTCTCCACCTCCCTCTTCTCCTATGTTCCCTCTCTCTCTCTCCCTCTCTCCGTCAGACTGTAGAGCAGTAATGGGCTTTCCCCATGCCAGTTGTTAATAATGGAGCCTGTGCTCCAGAAAGCTGATGTTAATGTTGACTCTGGGATCACCAATTCTCCTTCAAGGCGGCGGTGACAAATGAGTGTGCTAGCTCGGGCTGGCCCGGCACAATAACTCCTAGATCTGCAGCCTGGACGAAGGAACACGATGTACTGTGTGGGTTTGGAAGAAGGGGTGGTGGTGGTAGTGGTGGTGAGGTTGTCTTCTGATAGTACAGTAGGGGGTTGTTTTCTTATGCGCAGTATACTGTATTGGCGATAGCATAGAGATTCAGTTGAATGAATGTGGACACAGGTTCTAATGACGCTAAGCAGCTCTCAGATGAGGGAGTTTTAGCAGCATTTGGGAGACTTTCAAGCCTGCATTTGGGAGACTTTCAAGCCTGCATTTGGGAGACTTTCAAGCCTGCATTTGGGAGACTTTCAAGCCTGCATTTGGGAGACTTTCATGCCTGCATTTGGGAGACTTTCACAGTCTATTAATAAAGAATTAAGACCAGGCCTGTTGTTCCCTCAGGTATTGGTTCATCCGTCTTGTTGTCAGCAGCATAGACAGGCAGTCCGCCTGCTCCCGCTCCTCCGCTCTGACCTCCCTCAACCTCCACAGCCCTGTCTGACAGCCCTGAGATGCGCTGTGTTCTCAGAGAGGTGTGTGTGTGTGTGTGTGTATACGTGTGTGTCTGTGTCTACCAACTATGTGTGCTTAGCTGCATTTACATCAGAGGATTGGTCATGACAGTGACCCTGGCTGACGTACGTAAGCAGACAAGAGGAGGTTCCCCCCGTCTGTATTTCTTCACGCTTCACCATCAGTCCCTGGCTGGAGTCTGTAAAGCAACCATCCGTGCCACAGCCTCAGTGACAGCACCGGGAAAATCCCACTTCATCCCTCCATCACTGAACTAGCTACCGTCCCCTCACCGTTTCCCAGCGGCGTGTTCCCATCCGTGTTTCTCGACTAACGTCACTGAACCTCCATTTTAGATGGAAAAGGGCCCCGTCCTGATTTGGGTGATGTTCGTGTCTATGTTTGTGGCTGTCGGGAGGGCCGTGGTATGCAATACCCAGATACATAGAGCAACTCATTCCCCGGTGCTTACAGCCAGGAAAGCCCCATCCGTCATGCAAAGATCATCCCCACCCTGTCTCTTTGAAGTGATGGCTTGGATGTGGCAAGGCAGGACAGCTTCATCCAGACAATTTTCTCCACAGAGTGGAGCCAGTATGAAAAGGTTCCACTACTGTTGAGCAAGTCATTCAAAAATGCATTGCATGAGAGATGTGAACTGTTATGAGAGCAGGTGTATGGAAGCTTCGCCAAGGCAATCAATTTCCAATTAAGTTGTCGTCCTGAGTCGAATGTCTTTCTGCATGTAAGTGGCTCTTTAATCTTTTTATACTGAGGTGTGTTTAACCCTTGCGTCTGCTGATGGAGTCCCATGAGGAGTGAATTTAATTAAAGGAGTGAATTTGTTTAATGGATATGGTTGATGAGAATCTTCCTTTAAAAAATGTAGCTTTATATTAATTTCATCTATGCGTTTAAATCAGCTGGATGTCAGTTCCAACGATGCCCAACCTTCTAAATTGCAAGCAGGGCCCTTCTCAAAAACTCTTGAGATTTATGGTCTTCCTCCACTGGCCGGCATGAATAATGTATTACTCAATCTTTCTCACACAAACCCCAGCAGCTTTTTAATCCACACTGATATCGGCCTGCCTCTATATTGGTGAGAGACATATAAAACAGAACTGCAGCGACAACACATTCACTTTTGTGTTTTGTCTTAGTTCTCTGTGGACTTTTTGAATTACTTTTGATCACAGGACTTTGTGGAGTTACTAAATGCAGTGTTATGCAGACAGCATGTATCAGGCTGATGAGGAATGTCGTATTACTTTGAAATCACCTGTTTCTGTAAAAGGAGGACTGGGGCGGAGAGTGGGAGAGAGAGGAATGGAGAGAAAGAGAGAAAGAGATGCTGCCAGTCTGGGGAAATTAGGGGGCCTGATTTTCTGTCAATTTCTTCAGTGTGAAGAGTGTGATTGAGCATGTCTGGTGGCTGCTTATACCACAGCCCCACCACATCTCCCCCCGATTGATTGAGCACCGTCTCTGCTGAGGGTTCCATTGGCCCACCAGCTGTCCTCGGGCCACATTCCCCTGCCCAACCTGTCAGCCACTGAAGTTATGACATCATGAGGCCGCTCATAAGGCACCTCCATTGTTTTGAAATGAAGGGACATCAATTTCACAGGCTCCACTGCCCAGCAGATGATTTGTGAGTGCTATTATCCTCAGAAATCGCTCTGGAAAATGGCTGCGGAATGAAGACCAAGTCTGGGAGGGGTGACTGGCTGCATGGAAATGGTACCCAAGCTGGCTGTTTCCCAGCCACCGATAGAAACCAATTTCACAATTTCATGGAGATGTCGACATACAACATTCATAATTGAATTAATGATTTAACTATCTTTCAGTTCATCACTAACATTTGATCTGTCTTGACAAGAGAGAGCTTGGTAGAAAAGAACCAGCTCAGAGAGAGAGGGAGAGAGAGAGAGAGTGAGAGAGAGATGGAGAGAGAGAGAGAGAGAACAAGGAGCAGAGAGAGAGAATGATTGACCAATCACCTGGGTGCCATCGGAGCATTTAGAGGGGTCTTTCTCTCCTGCCGTTTCACACAAGCAGCGAGATCAGACCTCACTGCCATCCAGCTGACAGCTACATTTTTTATCTCCAGGCTTGACTAATTCATTATAAAGCCATTTGAGTCCCGGAACATTCCGTTGTTTGAACCTGAGTCTGAGAGATATAAACTGCTGACTATTCAAAACACGCCTTCAAAACTTGATCACAATGGATAGGTAATACATTATGCATTCCGATTTCATTAAAAATTAACTTTTTGTACGGAAAGCACGTGTAAAATTGTTTGATTTCTCCACAGGGCTTCCTAAACACGGCTACAAATATGAAGATGTACGACAAAGAGCATTCATGAATCCAAAATCTGGAGCAATACGTTGCACAACTCATTCATTTCATTCTTCCAAAGTTCAGTCTCCATTTGAACTATCTAATGAAAATGTGAGTGCAAATCAGTTTGAACCAGTTTGGTTTCCTTTAGAGAAGAAGCAACCGACTTTTTCTTTCAGGGGCCACTCGCCTCCAACACAATACGTGGTCAAATGCAGAAGTTATCAGTGTGGCGCAGGAGTGAAAAGGCCTCTTCACTGCTCACTTCCACACCTGCACTGAATGATTTCAATTCACCCGCATGGCCCTCTCTGTCAGCGCAGGGCTATTCTGCAGGGCCAAGATAAACATAACACTGAAAACACTGAAATAATCAA
Organism: Argentina silus; assembly: GCF_951799395.1. Lineage (NCBI taxonomy): Eukaryota > Metazoa > Chordata > Actinopteri > Argentiniformes > Argentinidae > Argentina > Argentina silus. Next base: position 7,785,905 of record NC_139674.1, read on the forward strand.
TTCTTAGAGACTACTTGGCTATTAATCTGGAGGGCTGTCAAATTGGATGGAGGTGGAGAGAGGATGCTTTCTATTTACCACTGGCAGACTGTTACCAAGCCATCTGTATAGTAAAATACAATTTTGTTGTCTAATTCTCCCGCCCAGTGTGAAGTATGTTCAGTGTAAGAACTACACAGTGTCCTCGTCTTACCCTGTGGGAGTGACAGTGTTTGAGAGGCTTGATTGGTAAAGAAAAAGCTCATTAACAAGTGAAAGATATTTACTTGGTCTGGTATTATTTATTGTATTTTTTTTTCTACAGACAATGGCATTTGCATTTCCTTCGCAATTGTTATGCACGGAAATTAGGAGATAAGATGCAAATTTGAATGTAACCACTGCGTTCATTAGACACAAAACAATTCTCAATAGACACAGATGCAAATTACAATGCCCAACACTACTATCTGATACGAATACGAATGGCATTTATGAGGTTCATTCGAGATGCAGTTGGTATTGTCAGTTCAGTGTTTTCATCATAAGAGGAAACAAAGAAGACATCATTGAACAAACTAACTAAGCATCCAAAGATACAATAACTGATAATATCTTGATTCCACATTAAGTGGAAGTGTAATACGCACAAAATGGATTACAATGGTGGACACCCTGATGATGAATACCTTTGTATTCAATGAGTCGATATAAAGAGTGAATAATGTGGTACTATATTCCAAAGTGAATAGAGTTGGTCCCTCTGTCACACTGTGGTAACCTCTGACAGTAGATCTTGTTACATCAGAGTTGAAAGGGAAGACAACCTCCCTAGTCAGTAACCTTTGCTTAACCCAGATTTCCTTGCTGGGTTTTTCCCAGGAATATCCCCTGCTGAGCGACATCTTGTAGAGGAATATTTCATTTTAAAAGTCTCCTCCCCGGAAATCTTTCATTGTGAATTTAATTATATTTCTCTGAGAACACCCCGGTATCCTGCCTCCGTCTTTCCCCCATCATCTACGAAACCTCTGGGAGTGCCACTGTCAATTGACAGGGCTGCCTGGTAGTTTAAAAAGTACACCATACCATTTCTATTGTCTTCTCAGTCAGTCAATGGCTCCCAGTCATAGACTACAGTTTGTAAAGGAAAGTCCAGTCTTGCCATGAAGATTAGTCAGATCAAAGGGGAGCCGAATTTCAAACAAATCCCATTGTGGTGGATTATGAAAACCTCATAGTTGGCCATAATGTGGGAACTAACCTTTATGATAGAGCCAGGGTGTTTATTCATACCTTATCTCCCCTGTCCTGTGGCTGTCTAACCCTCACACCGTCCTCTCTGAAGCTCTCCCCTGAACTTTAGGCTGAAATCTTTTTATCCCAGTGTAAAGTCTGAGCGCCGCAGAAAGACTGCGTTCTGCCGACGGAGGGATGAACACTGTAAAAGCCCACGTTTCAATAGCCAGGATTTGAAAATACTTCCTCTGCCGATGAGATAAGGTTGAATAAATATGCAGAGGCTGGCTCTGTTGAGAAGCCCTGAGTGAGCTGCACCCCTTATCGGTTTATAGATAATACGTGGAGAAAGTACAAAATAAACAAATTCCCTGACCCTTGAATTCCTTCATCAGACAGGTTTACCAGCACATGTTATAGCATTCATTTTCCACTCCTTTTATTCACCAACATGGGCTGTCCACTCTCAAGCACACCATTTTAGTATTCAGATACTCAGAGAGGGGGAGAAAGGGGAAGGAGGTCGTCCCTGTAGCATTTACTTCACACAATTATGAAGTTGTTGAGGTGATTATGCTTGCAACTTGAAATTGTATCAGGAAGAACTACTATGTCATTTTACAGTGAAAAACGATACCGTATGAAGGAAAGCCTTTGATCGAAAAGTCACGATTGGGGAGGAAATTACAACGTGGAGGTTTATTGTTGTACAATTAGGCCTATACTGTATATGGTACCTGCTCCATGTGTACATTTTAAATGCAATTACTGTAGATCCTCAATGTCTTCCCCATCAACATAAAGTTCTACACCACTACATTTTAAGAGTCTTTGTATGGAGGCCATGTGTTGTGATTGCCAATGTTTTATAGTCACATGCACAGAACTGAATTCATTAGCATTCTGTTGATGAGGACGGCCTCCTATCAGATGACAGTCATATCAGAGGATTGGAACTAATTGCATATTAGAAATAAATTAGATAAACACAAATTTCGGCGCCAGTCGAGCACAGTGATTATTATTGTGCATTATCTCCCTGCTGCTTACAAAATCTACAAATCTGCAATTTTTTAAAGAAGTTGATGTAATCAATGCAAAACATTTAATCCCTTAAAAACGTTCATGCCAGTTAATGTAGGGTCTCCACGCTTGGCTTGCTACAGTACAAATGCATCCCTTAAAGGGGAAAACTGGGATTGGTACATACATTTTTAGATTGTAAAATTGATGATATATCATCATTGATTATTGAAGAATATACAAACGCCTATGTTAAATGAGCACAGTTCAACTGTCTTACCCCATCAGAAGCCAAAATATAAACTTGTTTTACTACATCATTTGTAAACAATGTAATTCTAAACAAACGCTGTAGAGCTTCATAACATGGTTAAAACAATCATTTGGATCCCATTGATGGTCAGTCCTTGCATCCATGACTCCGTCTATGAATTTGAAAGTGGTTACATGTTCTCCAGCCCCATCCCTAAGCTGTTTACCCAAAAAACGGACGGACGGACGGACGGACGGGGGCGTTCGCTTTGTTGTTGTTTGAATCCTAAATTGCCTCTTTAAGCTCTCATCCTTCTATGACAACACAATGAGTGACTGGGTCTGCAACAACACGACGGTGGCAGCCGGAGGCTTTACCCAGGGTCCGCTGGCAAGCTGGCAAACAACCAGGTGTGTTTGCTTTGCCATTCTCCAAATCACCTTGCTGCCATCGCAGAGGAAAAGCCTTCCTCTTCGTTCTACTTAATTAGTGCTGTTACACAAAGCAGGGCTGTATTGCGACATACTAGGGGAGATTAAAAAAAAAAACAGACAGCAATTCAAAAAGCTAAGTAAACAAACTAATAACTGGAGCATATAACATATGTGTGTGACGGTATGTGAGTAGAGAACAGCAAGCCACACTTGAATAAGTGCAAGCGCTCATCCATGATGATCGGTGGCGTTTGTTGTTTGTAATTCGAGATCGATCTTCTATCTTACAGACTGTATGGAGCTAGAGTTACTTCAGGCAGGTCATTAGGTCAATCAGGTGACGGAACAGACAGTTCACATGGATGCACAAACACAGTCACATGGTTAAGGGTCCTCTGTGGCTCACTTGGTAGCGCATGGTATTAACGACACTAAGGTTGCTGGTTTGATTCCCGCTGGGACCATATATACTGAAAAATGTATGCACTCACTGCAATGTAAGTCGTTTTGGATAAAAGCATCAGCTAAATGGCATATATTATTACATATAGAGTTTTAAAAGCAGCCAAGTTAACGATCACCCATAGCATTCAACAGTTGTGACAGGGTTGTACTGACTATGACAGCTAGTTGTGTGTGGTCGTCCAATCCACCACCCCCAGTACCCATAGGGGTCATATGTTATAGGCTCCCTGCCATGAAATATACAAGTTGAGGTTGTTTAACTCCAGGCAGGGAGCTCTAAAGAGTGGAGCCATCCAAATGTGCCAAGCTTGAATGTATTACCATTTTTCATGCAATACATGGTTAATCTGACCTGAGTGTCCTGACTGAATTCAGCATAACCGATGGACAAAATACAGAGATATCCATCATGTTCAACACATGGTTATAGGGAGCACTGAGACTCCTGCATTTGTGTCGATGTAGTAGATGGATGGCTTTTAGAAAATGTAGAATCAAGGCTTTTTAAAGGCAACTAGAGACAAGCACTCCCCCTGAGATGAATGCATGAGGACACAATGAGGAGCTGGTTAAGACGTCAGCCAGGATCTATAGCTACCCTCCAGACAGGCAAGCCCCGTCATAATCCTGAGCCATGATAGAGCGGCAACCCACACTTGGAGCAGGGCCCCGACAATTGGCGCTAAGGGACACAGCGTACTAGAAAACTGCATTATAGACGCTCCCTCTTGAGTATTTAAAAATGGAAACACTGGCAGGGGTTGTTTTAGGATAATGCTTTCGATGAGGTATTTTGAAAGCACTTAAGACAGTTCATAGCCAAGCGAACATGTTTTTGTAATAAGGAGGTTAGACTTGGGCTCTTAGGGGGATCACAAGGAAATGGTGGAGTTCTCATACATAAAACAGCAATTATAGAGCATATAGTGAAGGGGATTTGGCTGGCTCTAAAAACATAATATAAATGGTTTCAAACCCCCATAGTTCATGGGACAATGTCTTCTATCTGGGGGGGGGGGGGTTACAGGACTCTGTAGACATGAGCAATAAAACCATCTACACCGGTATACCAATGACAATTTGAAGCACACCTTCATATCTCACATTTGTATAGTATAATGTTGTGTTTTAGTTTCTAGTTACACAACTGCAACAATGCATCCTAAGAGACAGCGCCTATCTCTACAGGGAGGCCAGGAGTGATCCACAATGGGCCTATGGGCTCTGCTGATAAATGACACTGTCACACAGTCCCCCTCCCATCACCTGTGAGGGTGCATCAGTGAGTGGGGGGCTCATTAAGACGTCTTCCATCCAGAGCACAATACCCCTCCTCCCGACTAATCCCCCCCCCCCCCTGCTCTCATGGCCTGTGGTGAGCTGTAGTGACCAGGGAGATGCGGCGACACAAGCAAGGCATCCTGTTGGAGTAGAGAGCCTTCCGGGACTCATCTCTGTGCTGTGCTCACCGGCAGGGGAGGGAGGGAGAGACGAGTCGCTGTCATGAAGCATTTATGAGGAGGATTGTGTGAGAGTGAAGATCGGGGCATGGTTTCTCCATTATAACGTGCTCCCTGGGAGCAGCTTTTTACAAGGTTGAGTGAGGTTAGGGAAACTACAATTCCTTAACACTGGGATCAGTGAAAGAGTGATGGCATGGAATAATGTGCTTTTACCCGATATCTTATGAGCCTAATCAGGAGTTGTTGTAATTTACTGTGTACCTCGATTGCCGCCTCTATTTACTGGGGTAAACACAGGGGGATAAAGACTAGGTTCTAATTAGCTACAGAATAAATTAGATCAGTGACTTGAAACTTGCCTTTTGAACTCTCAGCTCCAAAATGTGGGCTAATACTATTTGAACAAAGGGATAATCTAAATCTTTCCTCAACCAACAGCTCTCCACTAACCAAACCCCTCAGATTACACCATGATCAACCAATGAGGGTACTTGCTCTGAACAATCAATCCCATCCAGTCACATAATCAAT